>NC_081429.1:36581111-36705166 GCF_949786415.1 Peromyscus eremicus | reverse complement strand
CTTCCCGCACCCCCCCCCACTCCATGCTGCAGTGTGAAAAAAAGGATAGCACTGCCTAGAGCCTCCACGACAATCACTGCTGCGTTGCTAAGCAACTTGGCATCCTGATCCAGAAAGACGAACCTAGTGCTCTGGTCCTGGCCTTCCAGCCTCTTTTAGCTACTTCCTCCTCCTCCTCCTCCTCCTCCTCCTCCTCCTCCTCCTCCTCCTCCAGCCTCAAGAAAGCAGAGGGCTGCTGGAGAGGTGGCTCAACCTTTAAGAGCACTGGCTGTTCTTCCAGAGGACCGGAGTTCAACTCCCGGCAACCATGTGATGGTTAACAGCTGTTTGTAACTCTGCAGGTACCCAGCACATAAGTGGTGTGTGGACACACGTGCAGACAAAGCACCCAAAACAAAACAAAACAAATAAATAGTGGAAACACATACACATGAGAGGCAGAGGGAGAGAGAGAGAGAGAGAGAGAGAGAGAGAGAGAGAGAGAGAGAGAGAGAGAGAGAGAGGAGAGCATTTCTCTGAATCATGGGAAAAGTGTGATGCAGAATTAGAGGATTAGACAGTCGGGAATGGCATAACTTTCAGGCTGGTCTTTGCTTCTGCACTGATCAATGAATGCTTGGAGCAGTGCTCTGAGCTGAACTGTCCAGGAACAGGCTGTCCTCAGTTTACAGGTGTGTCTTAGTAGCACTTCTATTTTTACAATGAGGTCACTGAGGCTCAGAAACATAGTAGGCTTAACCCCCCAAAGAACAGGTGAGGCTTGGCTACCTCTACTAGACCATGCCATTAGAGAGAAATGCAATGGTCGCAAGATTTCAAAAACGCTTTACCATTTGCCCTGAACTTGTGGTGAATGCTGGCATTCGGAACCTGTTCAGGGCCTGGGGGTGGGTGGGTGGGTGGGCATTTTGGCCTTGTTACTTCCTGGACTTCTCAGAAGCTCAGAATCTTCACTCCACCATGAATGTGGTGCTAATCAAGGGGCCAAGAATGGAGTAAACAGAGGCTGGAGAGATGGCTCAGCAGTTAAGAGCACTGGCTGCTCTTCCAGAGGTCCTGAGTTCAATTCCCAGCAACCACATGGTGGCTCACAACCATCCGTAATGAGATCTGGTGCCCTCTTCTGGTGTGTAGGCAGAATATTGTATACATTAAAAAAAAAAATGGAGTGAACACTGGGCTATGTTAATTGAATCTCATCGCTACCACTGGGAGGGTCTGAGATTCCAAGTGAGATCATTTTGTGCCTGGGTTTTCTTTGTTTATAGACTAAAACTAGTGCTAGAACCAACCCCAGAGTGTTCTGACGGCGAAAACAATGTAAACATCTTTAAATGGTACCTGGAACGTAAGTTTTCAGTATCAGCCTTATTCTTACTTCGAGGAGGTCTGAAGTAAATGAAGCACTTCTCTGTAGGTAAGAGAGCCCTGCCTGGTGTCAGGCTGACCTCAGATGCTGCACTGCCCTTCCTTGAGACAAATTACTGTCCCTTAGGTACCTCAGCATTTTCATCCATAAAATGGGGAAAACAGAAGGTTTTTAAAAAAAAAAAAAAAAAAAAAACTGAACATGAGTTTGGATGTTAGTTATGCTAATGTGGATCACTGTTAATAAGAAAGCTACTCACATCTGACTTTCATGTAATAGTCCACACAATAACAATGGGAAGCAAACAGTAGTTACCTACCCTGCGGAGAAGTCAACATCTCAAAGTGGAGAGACAGCTTTCCCAAGTCACATAACTTTAACCTTGCTGAAATTTTGTAGTTCTAAGTATTGTATATTCTCTGCTCAGGTCACACACACACACACACACACAAAAGGAAGCTGCTCTAAGGATAGGAAGCCAACCCCAGTGTTCCATTACCAGTCAAGAAGGTTCACCATTTGGACCTAGGACCAGGTCTAGACTGCCATGGAGAAGTAAGTGTGGCCACTCACGTTCCCTCCCAGGGAATCTGATTGAGACTGGTAGGGGAGAAGGCAACCACTAGCTATAATTATATTCTCATTTACTTATTTAGTGTACGTGTACATATGGTAGTGAGGTATGCCTGCCATCATGCATGTGTGATGTCATAATACAGCTTGAAAAAGTCAGTTCCCCACTTCCACCATGGGGGTCTCAGGAATTGAATCTAGATCAGGCTTGGTGACAGATGCCTTTACCTGCTGAGCCATTTCACTGGCCCTTGTATTGTTTAAATAATGGAGAGCACTAATAGACATACTGGAGTACTTATATGGTCATTTAATCTTTATAGTGACCTGTAAGTACTGTTAACATCAAATCCATTTTACAGATGAGGTCACTGAGGCACACAGACATGTGTTGCTTGAAGCCACAGCTAGTCCGTGAGAGAGCCAGCACTCAAACTAAGGAAGTCTAACCCATAGCTCTTGCTCTCAGCTGCATTATACCATTCTTTAATTGCAAGAATAGCAAGACAGGAAAAGAGGAAATGGAAAACTGACTCCAGCCAGAGAGATGCTCATCAAAAGAAAAAAAAATCACAACCAATAAGGCATTGAGCCGCTTTCTTCTAAATATGAGATGCACCACCCTGGGATGGAGGAGAGTCATGGAGAAATCATGTTGACCCAAATAAAACACGCCATCAGAATCAGAGTCACCTCCTCCCAGAGCATGGTGATCCACTCCAAGCTTGTAGGACTGTGGGTGCAAAGTGAAGGCTAGCAGGCGACAATGAGCCACCAAACAGCTAGTGACTCTTCCCTGTCAGTCAGGAGCCTAAGTAGGGATGCTGAGGAGACAAGCTGTTGGTGTATCCTTTCTACCCAAGTACCTCACGCTGTGATGGGACGATTAGTGTACAGTGGGCACTATTGGACTGCAATGGGCAAATGCAAGTCATACTCACTTGAAGAAATAATCCAGACAGGACCAGCATGAGAGGGACCTGGAGAGCGGTGAGGAGTTCGACTCCGGGGCCACAGCTTGGGCCATTCATCTCACTCCTCCAAGCCTCAGTTCCCTCACCTGAAAACCTGAGGTAACTTGGCAAGGTGTGATCAGATCAGAGAGCAGACTGCTTGTAAAACCTTAGCACGTCAGGCGGCGGTGGCACATGCCTTTAATCCCAGCACCCAAGAGGCAGAGCCGGGTGGATCTCTGTGAGTTCGAGGCCAGCCTGGTCTATAGAGGGAGATCCAGGACAGGCACCAAAACTACACTGAGAAATCCTGTCTTGAAAAAACAAAACAACAAACAAACAAACAACAAAAAAACCCCAAACCCTTAGCACAACGTAGAACCTGGTGCCAAGCCAGGTTAAATGAAAGACAAGTCATATTTTTATTATCAGCAGACCAAACTGATTGAATTCTAAACAGCTCAAACAAACAAGCTAAAGAGGGTCTGATGAATCTTAAAGACATATTAGAGGGGGGGGGGGAAATGAAATCAGAAGAGCAGAAGGCTCTGAGAAAGTGCATCCCAGTATGGAAATATTTATGTCACATGAGACATCTCACTGGAAAGTGCTGTGTCAGCCTCAGCGCTCTGGTGGCACAGGTTCTCTACAGTCACTCAAGTCTCAAACAGCAAGGACACAGATCTTCATGCAGTGTGTTATCAGGGCTTCCGACTCCATCTTCAAAAGCACACAGGGCATCAGAGAAGATGTGAGTCACTGAACGGGCGTGAACCTAAAGCGAGGCCATCGAGGGTGTCCAGGATTAAGGAAGAGGAATGAGAAATGGTCTGGCAAGGGCACCAGATATCACGGGTCCCAGACAAGCTCCTGTGCTTTGGCCAGGTCGCTTAACAAGGTGGGGCTTCGTTTATTATTGTTCTCCTGGACTATCAGGAAGCTGGATGTGGTTAGGGTATATCTTCTTGGGACTGAGACTGTGGTAGAGGGCTTGCCTAGCATTCCGGGAGCCCTGGGTTCCACTTCCAGCATCGGGTCTTCCTAGGGGCTTGAGTAGAATAGTGGCCTCAAGACTCATACACATCACGGCAGCAAGGAAGCTACTGGGACTGAGATGCACCAGGGGAAGTGATGTACACCCGTAGGATGCTGAGGCTGGCTTTGACCTTATGATCACCTTGAGCAAATGCTTTCTAGAAAGAATCCATGTGACCCCCGAGGTTCCACAGAACAGTCTGCAAATCCATGGTTTAGTCTCACAGTTTTTATAAGGTGAGAGTGGAAATCCAGAAAAGAAATGTGATGATCTGACGTTCTCACAGCGGGTTCATTGACAAGCCATGACTGGAACACAGGTTTTTTGATCCCAATCCTGTGTCAGCCTCCCAGACTAGCTACAGGAACAGAAAAGAACAGAGTTGGGTGGACGTAAGAATGGGATTTCAGGGGGCTGAAGAGATGGCTCAGAGGTTAAGAGCACTGGCTGCTTGCTCTTCCTGAGTCCTGAGTTCAATTCCCAGCCACCACATGGTGGTTCATTACCATCTATAGAGAGATCTGGTGCCCTCTTCTGGCATGCAGGCATACATACATTATATACATAATAAATAAATAAATCTTAAAAAAAAAAAAAAAAGAATGGGATTTCAGGCTGGGCAGTGGTGGTGCACGCCTTTGATCCCAGTACTCAGGAGGCAGAGGCAGGAGGATCTCTGTGAGTTCAAGGCTAGCCTTGTCTACAGAGTGAGTTCCAGGATGGCCATGGCTATGCAGAGAAACTCTGCCTTAACAACAACAACAAAAAGAAAGAAAGAAAGAAAGAAAGAAAGAAAGAAAGAAAGAAAGAAAGAAAGAATGGAATTTCGTGAGACCCATTAACTGAACGTCTCCCAGCTCTTCCATAGTGACTGAAATCCCTTCTTCATCTGCCTACAGGATCTCAAGGAGCTCAAGGTTAGAGAAGTCACCCAGTCCACCCATCTCCACTTTCAACTGTTCCCAAAAGGATCTGACACGTACCATACCTGGGGTTCTTCCTTAACTCAAAGTATCATCAGTTTTACTGTGGCTTCTAAGCACATGCCCAGCACCGCCCTCCATCACGAGTGCAGGTCCACTCCCTCAGAATGGTCCTCTGGATAAGTGAGGATGGTTCTCACACCCTTTGCCCCAGGCGATTTCCCAGACTATAGTGCTGTTGCTACTGTCTCTCCAGGGCTTTCCTTTTCACTTCCTTGTCTACTACACCGTGTAGCTTCCCTTTGTCCTTCTCCCCAAAGTGCTTACACTGAGGATTTCATTCCTGGGGTGAGGCAGGGGCACTGCTCCAGAAGATGAGATCTTCACCTTAAATGCCATATCCCCATCCATCCCCAAATCCCAGTTTTTCTGCATTTCGCTGTGTTTCCTAAGACAACACTGTTTTGTACACAGCCCCTGTTAGCCCCAACTTTGCCATGGCTGGTATTCTGTCTCCTGTTGTTTCAGATAAAGATCTAAGGACAGGCAGCTCAGATATTTCCACCCTGCCTTGGTCTCTTCTGGTGGGCTTCATCCCTGCAAACAGGTTTGTAAGCATGCTGGCATCGCTTGATGCCCCCTGTACGTCTTGAGCCCCTAGCAGGCCAGACTTCGCCTGGCTCAGGTACTCTCTGGACTATCTGAGTCCATTCTATCTCAGGAGCTCTATAGGACATGACATGGAGCATGCCTATGCTGGAATGAGGCTGCAAAAGCAGAGTATCCTGAGATTTTAAATGTCATAAATAGGAGTTGGAGAGATGGCTCAGCAGTTAAGAGCATTTGTTGCTTGAAGAGGACCAGCGTTCAGTTCCTAGCATCCACATGGGAATTCATTATCATCTGGAGCTCTAGCTCCAGGGGAATCCAGCACCGTCTTCTGACTTTGGCAGGCACCAGGCCCTAGTGTGGTGGACTTGCACACATGAAGGCAAAGCACTTATACACACAAACTAAAATGAAAAAATCTTTTTAAAAATGGCTAAGAGAACCAGGCAGTGGTGGCACACATCCTTAATCCCAGCACTCGGAAGGCAGAGACAGGTTGATCTCTGTGATCCAGCCTGGTCTACAGAGCTAGTTCTAGGACAGCCCAGGTTAAACAGAGAAACTCTGTTAAAACAAAACAAAACAAAACAAACAAACACAATGACAAAATACAAATAAAAGGCATAGAGGAAAGGAAGGCCCTTAGACCGAGGGGTCGAGTGGCCTCTGCGTGAGGATACAGGTGATTTCTTTCCCAGACCGTGCCTCGTTACACTTTTTATCCAACTATTATTTAATGGGACCTTTTGGGTGTGTTTTTTTCCAAGGTTTTTCTTAGTTTTGTTTCTTAAGACAAGGTCTTGCTTTTAGCCCAGGCTGACCTCAAACTCTAGTTTCTTTTGCTTCTTAGTCCTCAGTGCTGGGATTTCAGGCATGTGCCTCCATGTCTGACTGGATTCCCTGTAGTAAGTATGTGTTATCTAGAAAGAAGGGAAGTAACTAAGTGAATGATGACTCCCTTCTGAAGTGGGCCTGGATGGTCCATCTGGGATGGTCCCCAAACTCTAACTACCCAGTCTTCCACCTTCTTTTACCTTTTCTGCACATAGGACATGGAGAAATCTCCTGCCTGCTTGCCTGCCTAATAGAGGCCCAAGGCACCCAAAGCATTCTCCCTCAAATGAAGAAAACCCTTTGTTCTGGAAAGAGATACAGCTATCCTTATGCAAAGTAATACCTGGGCCCTGGGAAAGGGAGGACAGGGGTCTCAGCTTAGAAGCCTGATTAGGCCTGTTTTCTTCTGAGGGAACACATCTAAGGTCGCTTCCCAGACAATAGGTTTGGAAAAGGAAAGAACAGAGATAAAGGTTACAGGTGCCTCTGGATGGTGAGCAGGGCAACGTCAGAAAGATTCACCCTACCCGCTTCTCAGACTTCCCAAGGCGGGATCCAGGGTGAAAAGTCCGTGTTCCTCCTTTTGCCCCTCACTCTGAAGGCTAAAGGGAATGTGGAGGCAACCTGGTGCTCTTGTCGCTGGTAGGTGAAACACCTGATGGTCTGTCCACCAAATAGTCCCTAGACTTAGCTGTAGCCCGGCCTACCCTCTCTGACCAGCAGAGGGCGCGCACCACTAGAGGAAAAAGAGTCGACTAGTCGCCCAGACACTGTGAGAAATCCTTTCAAAGAGCAGAGGCATCTAAAGGGCAGGGTGGGAGCCAGAGCTGCTGGGAGCAGCAGCAGGGGGGTTGTGAAGGAAAGTGAGAGAAGGCATTAAGAGAACTGGATGAAGCAGGCGGGGAAAGGTATTAAATTAGGGTAAAATGGAGTGGCTGATGGGAGGTTGGGATAGAATGAAGCAAAGGACGTGGGTTGCTAGTTGAGATGAGGGGAGGGGATGGGAGAAAGATAGGTGGGTGGAGAAAGGTGGAATGGGGTGGCCGTTGGGTTGGAAGTTGGGATGGGATGGGGTGAGGGTGAGAGACGCACCCTCTCAGAATCCCACCCACCGGCCCCTCCTCACTTCCGGCCACCGACACCCAGGCCTGCTTGCTCTCACTCTCCGGAGGCCTTTTGCTCTGCCTACGCGGAGCCTTTACCTCCTTGGCCTCCCCGAAAAGGGCCCTGGTGCAGCAAGGAACAGAGAGGAGGCAGTAGGGAGCTTGGGAGCTTTAATAGGGGTGAAAGGGTTAGGTACACGCTGGGTTCTTGAGCCAGAGTGTGGGGATGGGAGAGAGGAAAGTCGGAGTGTTGGGGTGGGGGGTGGGGGACGACAGAGATGGTTATCAAGCCTTCTCGGGTCCCGGGAAGGAGGAGTGTGAGAAGCCTCGAGGTACTAGGGTTTGGAGCAGGTCGTGGGAGAGAGGAGAAAAACAAAAACAAAACAAAACAAACAAACAAAAACAAAACAAAAAAAAAAAAAAACGAGGAAAGAAACAGAAAAACAGGGTTCATAAAGAAGGAGCCAGGGATGCAGGTGAGAATTGATAAAGACACCATGAGAGTTCCAGAATCTGGAGACTTGAAAGAGAAAAATTAAAGTGGGGGCACATTCGCCTCTCTTGGGGTGGAAATAATGGGGGGCTGGAAGCCTAGTGTTCTAAGAAGACCTCCGAAGCTTCCAATCTTTTCTTCCCTGGGATGGGCGCGACCGCTGCCATGAAATCTGTGATAAAGGAACGTCGTCCCAGGATGAGGGTGGGATTGGCCACTGGACGTCTGGGAGAGGCCCCGCCGCCCCCGGGCCGCCCCGTCTAGTGATAATGACCCCCCAAGTGCGAGGCGGCGGCCACCGCGCCGAAGGGCCCCGGCGGGGGCTGCAAGCCCGGGGTGGGGTAGAGCGCTGCGGTGGCTGCGGCGGCCGTGGCGTTGGGGCCGGGCCAGTAGGAGAAGCCAGCGGGCGCGACGCCGGCCGAGGCTGCCATAAGGTTAAGTTTGGAGAGGCCGGGGAAGGGCAGCGGGGCCAGGCCGGCCGGGAGCTTGTAGAGTGCTCCGTCCTGGGCGGCGGCGGCGGCTGCAGCGGCGGCGGCCGCGGCGTGGGCGTGCGCGGGCGGCGGCTGGCAAGCCTGCGCCAGGCCCTGGAAGTCAAAGCGGTAGGCGTAGCGCTTGCCGTGCACCTTGCTCATGATGTTTTTGTCGTAGTAGTAGCGCAGCGCGCGGCTTAGCTTGTCGTAGTTCATGTTGGGCTTGCTCTTGCGCTCGCCCCAGCGCCGCGCCACCTCGTCGGGGTCGGTGAGCTTGAACTCGCCGTGGCCGCCCTCCCACGCGATGCAGCCGGCGTTTGCGCGGTCTGCCAGCAGCTCCAGCAGAAATTGCCACAGCTGGATCTGCCCGCTGCCTGTGGGGGGAAGGGGAGCGGTCAGCCACGGACAGAGCAGGTTGGAACTAGGGGGATGGGAGCGATATAAGAAAACAACCCAAACCACTGGCAATCCCCATCGGAGCGGACAAGGGCACTCCCGACTGCACCCTGGTGAGCAGCAGGAGGCTGCTGGTCAACCACTGTAGACCAGCAGAGCACAATGGAAACGTCTTTCATTTCGGAGGAGCTAGGGCACATTGTTTCGGGCTTGGTTGGGTGTGGAGAAGCATTGTCTCCCTCGTGGAGAAGCAATGGTGAATCAAAGCTCTAGGCTTGTCCTGGGTAAGGGCCAGACATCAAACTCTCATCCTCCTGGGCCAACCTCCCTTATTTAAGACAGTCTGCACAGCGGTACAAGACAGCCCGGAGCAGCATGTTGAACCAGGTGAGGGCCTGTCCGGAGATCCAGGCCGAAAGGGCATGCATGTAGATAGATGGTGATTCCTGCCCCCATCCGCACAAGCACCAGACAGTCCCTACCACCCAAAGGCATACAGTAAAACAGGCCTGGCTTGAAGAAGCACCATGACAGACAAGAACAGAGGCCCTGCGTACTGAGAAGAGAGACCGATTCTCGGAGGCTTCCCATCCTCACCACCTTCGGGTCACTGACCTCTGTGATGCTGGGGAAGGGGTGTGTGTGTGTGTGTGTGTGTGTGTGTGTGTGTGTGTGTGTGTGTGCTGATGGGGCTGGTGGGCAACTCCGAGGAAAGAGGTAGGGTTACAAAAGGATTGTGCGAGAATCCTGGCTGGTCTTCCTACAGATCTCGGGGTTGCTGGTAGTGACAAGGAGGTTCTCCCTGGATATGCTGGTGATGAGGTGGTGATGAGTGACCCAGAACCCACACTCTCCGGCTTTGAAGCCTTAAGCGACAAAAATCTCGGCAAACTGCCCCCATTCCTTTTTAGAATGAAAACGGATTTGCCTCAGG
Organism: Peromyscus eremicus; assembly: GCF_949786415.1. Taxonomy (NCBI): domain Eukaryota; kingdom Metazoa; phylum Chordata; class Mammalia; order Rodentia; family Cricetidae; genus Peromyscus; species Peromyscus eremicus. The sequence goes on along the minus strand of NC_081429.1, from coordinate 36,695,473 downwards.
TGGAGCCTGGTGAGTCTCACTTCCCTTTCCAGTGCGGCTCACTCAGAACCCCAAAGCTTCTTTTCTTCCACAGTTTCAACCCCAGTTCCTCTAACCCAGATCAGTGAAGAGCTGGTGGCTTCCCTGAAGTCAGGGCTTAGTTTTAGAGCAGAAGTATGGGAAGCTTTGTTCTAGGGTGCACACAGCACCAAGAGAGAACAACAGAGATTGGGCCCCCATCCCTGCTGGGTGCTACATCCCTTTCCTTCAGAGAAGAAAAGCAGTTGCCAGTCTCACCTTCTGTGGCTTCTTGTGAGATTAAGGCACTGGCTGGGACAGGAACTATATGAGAAAGAGTTGAAATGCCAGCCATCAACAGGGTGACTGACTCACAGGTCAGTTGCCTGCTGCAGTAAACCTAGGTATCAAACCCAACGCCAAGGCTGGCGTGGCCCGCAGAGTCAGAAAGTTTGGCAGGGGTATCGGCAAGTGCCTGCCAGGGGTTTAGGCATCTGGTAGCCTAGGGTAGCTGGAGAGGCCCCCCCCGGAAGTGCTACGATTTTGGTCCACAGACAACCGACACAAAAAGGATGCTTATCACCACAGCAGCCTCTTAAAAGCTTGGAAAAACCATATTTGACAGAAATATGGAAGCCAAGGTCCCCTTCGTCTGACCTGTCCCGAAAACCTAGCGAGAGGACTCAGAAAATGCACGGAAGGACAAATCAATGTCTTCCCAAGGCCTCTGCACAATCTGCCCACGGTCTTATAATTTTCCATAACGTGGGGTGCACACCTCTCTGCCCCTCTGTCTAGTGGCAGGGGTATCCTTCTCATTGGGTTCGCACCCCTGCGCCCATCTACTACCATTCTCTCCACCAGCCCAGTGTACCATTCGGCTCACCTTTCTGTACCGCGGGGCTCAGCGGCCCCCAGCTCGGGCTCTTCCCTTCCTTAAAAAGACCATCTCCGACGGGATCTGCGGCGCAGAAGAAAACAGTCAAGCAGACCTAGGCGGAAGTTGCGGGTTTGACCGAAAGGGCCCCGGGCTGCAGTGTTCTAGGGGTCCGGGCCACCCAGCTCCTCCTCCCCAAGCTAGGCTGCGACGCGTGCGGCGCAGAGCCCCTCCGTAGCGCCCAAGTCAGGAAACGCGTCCAGGAAAAAGGAAATCCGTTTTCCAAAGGGGCCGGCTGGAGCCTTATAAAAACCCAGAGGGGATTGCGCCAGCCGAGTCTGAGCTAGCGGAGCCCCTCGTAAAGAGGAAGGGGGCGCTTGGAGGGCTCGACCGGTGTGAACACTCGGAAGACGAAGGTGAGGACCCTTGAGGGCGCAGGGGCGACGCCCAGCGGATCACAGCTTTCAGGCAAAGCGGGAGCCCGGAGACCATCACGCCAAAGACCCCTTCTTTCAGCCTCTTAGGATCCCGAATCTGCAAGTCCTATCTAGACCCACACTGAAATCTCAGAGCTCTCTGTCTACCTTGCAGGTTCCCTGAACGCCCCAGATTGCAACCATCAGTCCCTTTCACACACCCACAAAGCTACCCTCTGGAAGCATTCCCTTCCTTTGGTCCACCGAACTTGCCCCTTGCCTAGACTTCCCGCCCAGGGTCTTGGTGCCTCCAGCCCACGGCTGGTCCCTGGTACCTGGCAGGTACATGTTGATCAGCAGGGGCTGGGAGGCGCCGCTCTGTCTCATCGCTGCCGGGGGACTGGGCGGTGGGAGATGGGGGGGCGGTACGGGGGGGGCACGTCAGCTTTGCGCTTAGGGTGCCGATCCCCGCCCGAGGCGACCGTGGGTGACGGGGAAGAGTAGACGCCACCGGGTCCGGCAAGGCCTGGCGGGAGCGGGCAGCCAGGGTGTGGCGAGGAGGGAGGGGGTCCTGGAGCGATGCTCCTAGCTACAGGGCCGCTTGCAGCCCTCCGGCCCCGCGCGGGCAGGGGCCGCAATTTCCGTTTTAATTAAAGTGCAGCCGCCTCGGCCCCCCAGACCCCGCCCCCGCCCCTCTTATCTTCCCATCGCAATAAAGTCTCCAACGCCGCAGCGCCTCAGCCAAGCGCACCCGGCAGCCCCCTGCGCCCCGCAGCCCGGGAGACACGCGGGGGATGGGCCCCGGCTCCGCGCTCAGACGGGGGGCCCAGGAGCGCGGTTCCTTTTCCGCCTCCCCGACTCTCTGAAAACATCGACCGGGCGGGAATGCTAGCCTCACTTCGGACCTCCGAGGCCACAGACTCAGGCCCCCTCCCCAGAGCCTTTTTTTCCAACCCTCTCCCTCCCTTCTCTCCCTGCTTACTCTCCGCCCCTTTCCTCCCCCTACCCGGGTCCCCGTCTCCAGGCTGCGTTATCTGCATCTTCACTTTTAAATTTCCGCTTCCCTCCCTCTCGCCTGTCGCTGCGCTCCCGGCCGCGCTGCCGGAGCTCCCTTTATCTTTGCCCACCCCCTTGCCTTCTCCCTCCTTTCTCCTACTCTCTGCTGGTCCCTAGAGACCCGATCTCCTTCTCGGTCTCCCCTTTGCTTTCACTGGTTTCCTGTCTTCGTCTGGCCCCGGGCCTCAGGCAGGACGCCGGGGCATCTCCCCTGGCAACTTCTGAGTTGGTCGTTTCTCCTCTGCTTCTTCTTAGGTCTCCTTGCTGCCCTGTGCCTGCTACGTTTTTCTCCTCCTTCCTCCCCTCTTCCTCCCCTCTTTTCATCTGTTCAATTCCTGTAAATTGGTTGCCCGTTGGACCCTCTTGTCTAGCCTGAGACAGAATGAATATAAGCTGCTTTTTTCCTCCCCTTGTAGATTCCTATTCTTTTTCCCACTTCTCACCACAACTATTTCTCTCCTACCCTTCCCCACTCTCACAAACACGCTGGTCATGACTGAACTACAGGTGAACTGCTAGGTGACAGGGATCATAATAGAGCCTGTACCTGTGCCTTTCCTAGTGCATGATGTGGCTTCCAAGAAGACCAGGGTGTCTGGGTACCTGTGAGACTTCCCAGCCCTGAAACTGGAGTTGGGACCCTGGGTTAGGAATGCCTTTTCTGCAACCCTGTGACACTTGGGTATGTGATATTCGACGTATATGGCAGGGGGTATCTGCTGCCAGACTTGCTGTTCTCTGGGTCATCCACTCACTTAAACACAAGAGCTAGGAGAGCTGGAAATGTGCAGGCCTCCTGCAGGGTCCCTGTCCCTAGGGTGCCTGTAGGAGGACTGTGCAAAAATCCTGCCCGGGTTCTGCAGGGACCCTGTCCACCCTCGCTTGCTGTAAGTCACAGGAGAGCTCATCTTTGCTAGTCAAAGGTGCAAAGGTGAAGAGGATTGTGGGAGGCAGTCAACAGAATCCTCTCGAGACAGGGATGGAGACTTCAGGATGCAGACACGGAATCTAATGGGAACAAATGCAGAGGTTGGAGTGTGTGGGGGAACAAGCTTAGGACACCACAGGAAAGGGCCTCAGGGTGCTGCAGCTCAGTCCTCCTCCTGCACCCTCTTATCGCTCCTTCCAACCACTACTGACAGCCGGCAACAGCAAGAAGGTAAAACCAGGAAGAGCTGGGAGGCGTGGAGGTTCATCCACTACTCTCAGCAAGAGGCTGAGGCAGAAGGGAGGAGAGTTGTGTGTGTGTGTGTGTGTGTGTGTGTGTGTGTGTGTGTGTGTGTAGGAAAGTCTCCCCACTCCACTTTCTCCATCTCCTCCTGATGACAGATATTAGCGGTCAATGAGAGCTTCTCTTCCATTGTCTCCCTGCCAAGCTGTCATGGGTCCTCCAGAGTCTACAGACCGCCAGCCTGTCCAGAATGGGAGAACCAGAGATTACAACTCTCAGATATGATTACTTCAACCTCTCCTTATAAGCTGCCAGGGGATGATAGATGTGGGAAGCAGAATGTGACTCCTGGATCCAGGAGAACCTAAAAACATCCATGCTGGCAAAAGCTGGGTCAAACAAACCCAAGACCCTCAGCAAACTATCCAGGGTCCCTCTGCTAGGTCCTGGAGGTGTCTTCTTGATGCTTCCCAAGTGACCACAGATGCTCTTAGCAGGAGGATTGCTCATCCAAGAGAAGGTACCAGGGTTCTCTCTCTCTCTCTCTCTCTCTCTCTCTCTCTCTCTCTCTCTCTCTCTCTCTCTCATTCCCTATTTCTGGTAACAGGTGAGGAGATAGGCTCTAAAGCCCAGATGGCCTGGGTTCTGGAATCTTGTCTATTTTCTACTTGTGTGACATTGTGGAAGTTAAATCCCATTTGAATTGTGCGTAGTCTCACTGTCTTAAAATTGAAAATTTACACATCTGCATGGTGTGAGCTTTTCATAAGACAGCACGTGGTAAGTGCTTAAGGACCAAGTTGTATGCATTTAGCTTTGTTAATACTACCAACCTGCAAGAGATGACCAGTCAGGAACCCCACGTATGTTTCAGGCTTTATTGAAACCTGAGGTTTTAGCCACAACTCAATTTGCCCTTAATTGAACCTGGACTTGGCATCCGGGGTCCTGTTTTCAAACCCTGGCTTAGCCACTGACTGGGCAGGTAACCTCTGTAAGCCCCAATTTCTTTGTTACTGAGATAGATGGAAAGTGGAGGCTATTTGGAGGATCAGATGCAACAGGAGCCATGGACTCTAGAGCCCATTCAGAATTCAGAGTACTGAGAGCTCTGATCCTTTGTTCCGAGACCCATGACAGGGCAGGTGGAGGGTCCTACATTCACTGTCCCAATGCTTTTCCACAACCTTCCACATACCCTTAGGGTGTTCTTATTAAATCCTCACAACAACCCCTAGACACACACGAGGCATGGATCAGAAGCTTCAGTTTACAGGCAGATGAAGTTTAATGTCACAGGAGGTGCAAATGATTGCTGTTAGAGTCTTGGGTCTGGGCTTGGAAGGATAAAGCCTTCCCTGTAGAAGGAAACAGTGAACAGTGGGACCTCCGTTAATGCTTCTCCTGGGAATAAAAGGAAGGGGACTATTGAAAGACACTGGCAGGTTTCCCTGGCTGGCTGGAAGCCAGGGTGAAGACACAGACTGAAGATGGCCCGGGGTGGGGATGCCAAACCAAGAAGAGCTTTTGCATATGGCCCATAATACTGTGTCCTGCAGGGTGCTTCCTGACCCAGGGAGTGTGTGGTGGTTGAAATTCAGCTGTGGATCCTACTTCAAGGTAGGATTGTTGATCCATCTAGAGAATGGCAAAGGCGCCATCTGGACTTTCAATACTTTGACCTATGAGGGTGGGCTTTTCCCAACGTTAAATCTGGAACTGGCTGCATCTTGTTGGATCCCACAGCTCTTGCTGGCTGTTCCTCTTTGGCTCCCGAGAGCATACCCATGCTCATCCAAGTTAGGTCATGCTTGATAGGTAAAGGTTCTGGGGCCTTATTGGAAGGAAGAAACAGTCCTCGGAAAGATAAGAATGGAGATGGTGGCATCACACACCTTTAATCCCAGCACTCAGGAGGCAGAGGCAGGTGGATCTCTGTGAGTTTGAGGCCAGCCTGGTCTACAGAGCGAGATCCAGGACAGCCAAGGCTGTTACACAGAGAAACCCTGTCTCAAAAAACAAAACAAAACAAAAAAAACCAAAAAGAAGAAGAATTGAGATTACTTGCCTTGAACGTACAAATGCATAAAGCTCTAGGTTCCATCACACACACACACACACACACACACACACACACACACACACACACACGCACACACAGGGAAGGGAGTCCAAGACACCAAGAAAAGAGACAGGGGGGGGCAGATAGATTCAAGAGCTTTTATTGAGAATCTTAGGGGTGATGATGACTGGGAATGCGAAGCCTAGTGCTGGACTCTTCGAATGGACTGCAGCTGTCCAGTATGGGCCTGTGTACCAAAGTCACTGTAGGTACGGAACTCCCCACTGTGCCGGTCCCGCTCTAAAATGTACTGGTAGCCTCGGTAGCCTGGGTACTGGTAGGCCACCCACCTAGGATAGTGAAGAAAACCGTAGTGTGAGGGCACTGCATCACTCCCTTCTGTCTGGTCCCCTCAATAGTCCCCTGTCCCAGCTACCAGCAGCCAGCTCTGAAACCATTGTTCCAGCTCTGCCTTTTGCTCTGGGTCTTCTTGTGATCTGTCTTAGCCTGTCTCCGTCTCCCCCATCCACTCAAGTTTTCACCCCCCCCCATTCCCACATACTCCTGTGGCTCCTGGTCTGCGTTGCCTCTTCCCACTCTTTTCATCCTCTTATTCCCCCCACACCTCTGTTCACTCTAGCACCCACCATCAACCCCTCATCTTGTCTTTTGCTTTCATGCACTTCCCACTCTCCCCATCTCCCGTGGTCCAGCCCCAGGACTCACGCTCCAGAGCTGACTTTGAGGGAACCCACATCTTTGCTGGTCCAGCCCATGGAAGGCAGTGACGGGTAGTCATCACTGAGTTCAAACTTGCAGCCTTGGAAGTTTTCCCCCTCAAACAGTGTCACACGGCTGTCGCCGTGGTTCTGAGGCACAGAAATAGAGGGTGGGGGTTACAGAGAGGTCAGGCTCTCCAAAGGGGGTGTTCATGGATATAACCTTAACACTAGCCACCCAGCTCCTGCTCAGTACATATCATGCAGCCTCTTAGGCACTTCAGGAGAGTTCACCTCATCCGCTCCTAGTAAGTCTGGCCAGCTGGGAGGCTTAGAGACTCCATCTGGGCCCTGCCAAGACTTGGAGTTGTTTGCAAAAACTAGGCAATTCCCAGGGATTCTTTGAGCTCAGTGTTGAAGGGACAGAACCTTTTTGTTATCGTCATCTCTTTGTTTTATTTGTGGTAATGGGGATCAAATCCAGTTGAGAATGCTAGGTTAGCCTTCAATTTGTGATCCTACTGTCTCAGCCTCCAAAGAAGCTGGAATTATAGGCATGTAGCACTCTCGCCCTGGGCCTACTTTTTAGGAAATCACAGTCTCTGAGACAAAAGTCTGGCCCCTTAACCAGGATATTTCTTTAAGAGTCTCATTGACCACCCAACTTATTGCTCAACTTCCCATCGCTGCCCCTCTCAGACTGGGACCCAGCTAAGGGATACTGGATGGAACAGTCAGAACAGACAGGTGGGCATGGTGGTGTTGGCTGCACTTGGCCTTCCTAGCACAGGGGTCTTCCTCCTGCAGGGTTATGGTCCCTCACAGCCTCTGGGAACAGATAAATTGGACTGGACTGGGTCCACTAACCTTTATCATCAGCCCCAGGACTCACCAATACCTAAGTGAGCATGGATGAAGAGTGAGGACCTCCTCTCTGGGACATTTGACTCATTATTTTACACACACACACACACACACACACACACACACACACACACACACCCCTCCGACACTCAGAGACACGCTGACACTGACCCTGTTCTCAACCTGGTGTCATCTGTATGTTAACACATTTGACCCTGTTAAGTCACATTATGTCTCATTTCTAAGACTGTGTATGGGGCTAACAGCAGCCACCTCAGCCTCCCGGGACTGCGTGATGACAAAGGTTCCTCACACCTGTGGTGGACTGAGACCAGGGCTGTCTTTGATGCTGTCCGTGGTGCTGATTCAGGACTGTGTCCAGAGCCCCAACTTTCAGACGTTTTTGGTTCTGGAGTAATGCCACGACCACCGCCCCTCCCCGCCAGGAGTTTGTTCGCATATCCTGTTCAGGGGAGTAGGTTTTCCAAGGCACCACGCTTTTGCTGGGGCCTGGAGCTAGGCGACAGGAAAGGAGGGGAAGTGGGCCGTGCTCACCGCACAGAGCACTGGCCTGAAGGACAGCAATTGGTTGCTGTGGTGGCTGCTACTGCCGCTCCAGGCACTCCAACAGGGATAGTCTCCCTTCTCTAGAATGAACTGCTGTCCCTGGAAATCGGGGTACTCGAAGGCCACCCATCTGAAAAAGGAGAAGGGGAGCTGGGAGGCATCTGTCCAGTCTCCCTCACCATCATTATCACCTTGTTTGCTGTGATAAAAAAAAAAAAAAAAAAAAAGACCCAGGGACCCAAACTCTTTCTCCAACTCTAGATCATTCCCCAGACACACCCAGCCCCTCTGGAGAATGAAAACCCCAAACCCAGTGCTTTCGGGGCTTGGAAGGGCCTAGGCCTCTCATTCACGGTCCACAGGTTAGAAGGAATGCTTCGGTTTATAAACATCACCAGATCAAGGACTGTCTTCAGGGATTCATGTGCCTTCGGAGGGATGCATCCAGCCCTCCGGCCTGCAAAGAAACCTCAGCTCTCTCCAAGACCCCAAGCTGGCTTCTAGGCTATTAAGATGGGGCCGGCAGGAAGGATCCGTCTCCACAAAGTCACCTGACTTCTCACAAAGAAACCTGTTAGGGTTTCAGGGTGCCCCGTGGATTGTGTCTCGCCTTTGTCTTGGGGAGGGTTGGGAGTTTTGGAGAGGACCAAGGTTTCTCTCGTTGATGAATCTGTCTAGGGACATCCTGGAGTGGAGGCTGAAGTCCCAGGCTCTGACTTTGGCTGGGGTGGAAATGAGAGAAGCTGGACACCCCCTGAATTAGTTCAGCCGCCGTGGCAGGATCACTCACGCGCCGTTTTCCACCTTGACCGAGCGCACCCTGCGCAGGGCTCCTCGCTCGCAGACGTTCGCACAGTCGCTCAGCAGTCGGCAGCGACGACCCTGGAAGTCCTCCTCATCCCAGAGTGTGAGGCAGGCGGGCGCCGGGCCCGGCGCGGGGGCGCTGCTCATGCCGCTGCGGTTTAGGTAGGGCAGGATCACTGACTAAGCTCTCAGGAGCCCTCTACTTAGCCTAAGCCTGCCCATCCCCGGCAGGGTGTACCGGACCCTGGGGCTGGATCCGGCCTGGGTCTAGATACAGACTGCCGGAGGCAGGGGCTTTCCCTCGTTTCTCCCTCCCTTTCCCCAGTCCCAGGTACTCACGGGATGGGTGAGCACCGCACACCCGGAGAATGGACAGGCTGCGCGCGAGCCTGGTGCGCACCGCTTTATACCCGCGTCTGGCTGCCTCTCCCTGTGGGATCCTGGCGCGGTGGGCCAGCTGAGTCAGCTGGCAGGCTTTGGTCAGCCCTGGTCTGCACAGGCAGTGGAGCCACCGATCTGGTCCCAGCCCGCTGGGGTGACAACGGAAAATGCTGAGGCGCACATCGCGTGTCCGCAGGAGCCCAGGCTGACTCTGCGCTTTCTTTCAGTGGAGGCTTAAGCCTGGCAGAGACTCCCAGCCTAGGGGCAGAACATGCACACCCTGACACAGACTCTCAGGCGTGAAGGCTAAGCCCGAGACTTAGCCTTTCCTAAGCCTGATCCAGCACTGTTCTTCTCAATGCTGAAACTCCCTAGGTGAAGATCTCTTTTGGGCGTCGCTAGGACGGAGGAAGAGAAGACCCTTCTCTAACGACCCTGGATCAAGCCCCCCAGGCCTCCTTTCGCTGGAAGATCTGTCCATCACTGCCCTTTCTTTCGGAGCTGGGCTTTCCAACTAGACTTCTCCCGCCCCGAGGTCCAGACCAGGCCTCGCCGCCAGGCGGCACTAAACACAAAAAAGCATTCGGGAGCGCTGATGTTTGCCTGGATTTTAGGACTACTGGTCCCAACAGGAGGATTGACTGAACTAGGTAGAAAAAGCATCTCAACCTTCCCCACCACCCGCTAGAGAGCCGAGGCCGCTCGAGCCCCAGAATGCGGGGCTCCTGACGTAGGCGGCGGCAGCGGCGGGTGGCGGGTGGCGCTGGGGGGCAATAAAGGCTTAGAGCCCCAGGGAGGTAGGTGCAGGTTCGCCTCACTGTTAGCTGTCAACTAGACACGAGCTTCTTGCAGATCTGTAATGCAAGTGCTCTTTAATGGTGAGAGGCTATCCCAGCAGGAGAGGTGGGGGGTGGAGGGAACTATTTTGCTACTCCTGTTTGCCAAGCGCCTCCCTTATAAACTCAACAGCAGCCTGGTGGGTTCGGTTTGCACACACAAATGTGGAAACTGAAACTCAACCTGGTTCGGGGCTCTGTGCAAACTCGCAACTGGCCAGTTCCAGAGTTAAGAAAAGCCAGGATTTTTGTTCTGTTGCCTCCCACCCCAACTCCTGGAAGCTTACTTAAGGCGCCACCTTTCACCTAATCTGCCAAGTCCGTTCCCAGCCCAGAGCCTTTACATTTGCCCTTCGAATCCCCTGGAGTGTCTTAACCACACACTCTTGGCATGCAGCTCCCCTGCCACTTTGTGGGTGATGCTACTCACAGCACACTTACCACCCATCGGGTCCATTTCCTCTCTAGCATTTGCCAGTCTGAAGATACCCTCCTCTTAGTTCATGAAGGCACCGGCGCCTCCTTCACCAGACTGTAAGCTCCACACAAATGGGTAGGAACTATGTTTGCCTTGTTCCCAGTTATCATCCTCAAACCTAGCATGATACGGAGCAGGAATTCAATAAAACTGAAGTGAATTAACAAGATGGCCAACTGTGGGCCAAATGCCCCCGGGGAAGGAGTGTACAAGAACATCTCCAGTGTTGTGGGGATGATGGTTTGCCCTTTCTACTAATCCCATGTCTGGAGTTCTGAGCTTCTGGGGGAGGGGGGAGGCAGCACTTCCCTTTGGCCTCTCTGTTCACTAGTGAGAAATGGCTGTTGGGAGTCATGTACATGAACTTGAGTTGAGGCTATAGTCCAAGCCAGGGGAACATGGGTGGAAAATAGGATAAGCCTGACTAGGTTTGATTGAGCGTGGAGCCGGAATTACTGCTCAGCTACTTGACTCTTCCCTAGAGAGGGCTAGACAAACATAAAAGGACTGTGATTTTTCCCAGACCATAGGGGAAAGTCCTGACTCCATATAGGACAGCAGCTGCTCCTGAATGCTTAGTATTCTCGATTCTGCTCTGTGTCACAAGTCCTGGTTGCAGCAAGAAGTGAGGCTTGAGAAAAGAAAAAAAATATATAATACAAGATCATTTTCCTTCCATTGGACAATTCTAGAGGTGGCCACCAGGGGGCGGAGCCAGTCTGCACTGGCCAGAAAGCCAGACCTGGGTGTGTGTGTGTGTGTGTGTGGGGTGCTTAAGAGGGGCTTTAGTGGTCTGTGCCCATGTGTTAGCTCTGAGACTGTGTTTGTCATGTTTAGCAGGAGCTGGGCCTGGGGTGGGGGCAGCTTCCAGTCCCTGTGTTGGTTAGGAGTCCTCAGAGATGTGTGTTCGCTCCAGGATTTGGAAAGACACAGAGGGAAGTTGAGCTCCTCCTTAGAATTAGGGGTATCCTGGTTTTGGGGGTGGTGATTTCTATGAAAGTCTACCCTTTCCAGCTGGACGTTCTCTTGGCAGCAGCCAGCCTCCCCGCTCCATCTGCACCAGGGTTTCCTCATCAGGAAAATATAAAGGTTGCACCACACATCCATGGTTTTTAGTTCTATCTGCAGTCAGCTAAATGGCACATCTGTCACCACCACACCTGCTTCTGCCACCCACAGCAACTGAGGTCCCATGTCCCCCAAGCCTCAGAGAATGAGAAAGGGAAGACACCACTGAGAGAGACCAGGAGGCTCCCAGACAGCCCCTGCCCCCTGACGGGCCAGAAGAAAATACAAGGGATGCTGGGCTGTAGACGCCTTCCATTATCCTCCCATCCCCAGCGGGCTGGTCCAGCTCCAGCCCCTGGTCTCCCCCTCTTCCCCCCTCCTACCCCCAGCAGCTGTTCCTGTTTGTTTTCCCAGATTGGCTGAGCTTAGAGCTTCCTGAAGGATGGATGCCCAGGTGGCTTTGTTTGCCAGCTTAGTACCATCCCTTTTACCTCCTCCACATCCACAGATTTGACATTCAGGGAACAGTCAGGAAAAAAACAAAACCAAACCAGAAACCCAGCAACCTCAGCTCTATACCCCCCCCCCCCATCACTTGGAGATCTCACAAGGCTCTCTGACCCCACTGAGGTGATCATCTCACATAGAGACCTTTGGCACACACATCCCAGGAGTCCTAAGACCTTATTCACATCACCACTCCTGTCTACCCCCACCCCATGATTTTAAGAAAATACCCACTCCATGTTGACCCTTGGATCCACAAAGAACCTTCAGGCTTGAGCTTGACTGCTTCTTCCATAAGGAGCTCACACTCCACCCAAATCCTCCATCCCATGTGGGAACTTGTGGACTCTGCAGATAAGTGCCCAGACCCAATCCTGAGTTCCCATTCACAACTCCATCTCAGTAAAAAACCAGAGAATGCCTAGGGAAGGGGCACTGCCCCTATATGGAGTCTTAAACCATGAAGAAGCCTGTTTCTCAGTACTCTGGACAGTTTAGAGGTACTGGTGGCTAATGTCCTTCCCTCAAGGTGGCTTGACCCCACCTCTTCCCCTTATTTCACAGGGAAATTATCCAGGGCCTTGGGGACTGAAAAATGCAAATTCTGAGAGTGGTGTCCTCATCCACCCCAGTCCCATTGCCAGCCTGTCCTCGGCAGCCTCCTAGCTCCTCTAGGCCCCGCCCACTTCAGGTCTGGAACAGGCTGATGAGCTCCTTCCCTGGGGCTGTACAAGCCTAGTCTCCCAGGAGACAGAGATAAGTCAATGTGAGACAAACCCAGTTCATCATACAGATGGGAGCCCCACCCACACAGACCCATTATCCCACCCTAGCTTATCTGTCCCTCAGTAGGGCTGGAGAACTGATCTCCCTCCAAAGAGGTGAGAGGTGGCTTTCACCTCTATGAACCAATTTCAACACAAGGGCCACAAGACTCTTCTAGGACGTCAGGGCGAGGATACGTGCACATAGGTTCGCTGTGAGGTGGAGGTAGAGTCATCCATCCTCAGTGACAGGTAGGTGGGCACGATCCCACAACTTGATATGCCCTGTCCTGGGGCTCAATGGACACCTCAGCATCTACCCGTTTATGGGAAAATGCTTGTTCAGTCATTTATGTGCCAAGCATGGTGTGGGGGGGGGGGGCTCACACTGGAGCGCACCCTCATGTGCTTTGACATGCACACAATGGCCCCTCTGCAGTAACCCAGAGAGGCGTCATCTTAACTATTTAGCTGTGATCACGAAGGTACTGAAGGCTAGCTGGGCTTTGGAGGCATGCTGCTGCCCGAGATCAAATCCTAGCTCTACTGTTCAAAAGCCATTTAGTCTGCACTTTACCCTTCCATTTTCTCCTCTGTAAAATGGGGAATCATTGTCTTGACTGCTGTGGAGATTTAAATGTATGTAAAACACAGAACCACCCTGCAATACACACTCAACAGATGGTAGCCGTTGCTGCTGGTATATTTTCGGGTTGTGACCGTCTTTGTCTCAGGGTTCTCCCCACTTCCTCTGGGGGTTGAGTTGGGAGGGGTTAGGCAGTGAGCACAGCCCTGGGATCATTAACCTCCTTTTCCAACCTGACCCTGGTTCTAGAAGCCAGCAGAGTTCTCCACAGGAGGTCTTTCACTTTCTATCTCCCCGGGCCACTCTGCTGACTCAAGTTTGACAGGTCAGGGGATATGTTCCAAGTCCCCCATTCTTGCTCAGGCCTATGCTGTCAAGGGAAAAAAGGTGAGAAGCAGAGCTGAAGACCTGACCCCTGTTTCCTCAGGTTTTCTTGGCTCCATAAGTGGCCTTTGCCAGCCCTCCCCCACCCTCCATCCCTTGCATGGGGCCTCAGTTTTTCACCTGTAAATTAAGTTGGCTGCTGGAGGAGACCTTGGTCCTGCTACGTCTGAAGAAGACTCTCTTCCCTCCCCATCCGGCCCCTGGCTTGCCCAATCGGCCCTACCAGCTACCCACCTGGCCTAGCCAGAGTGAGGGGGTGAGCTGTGTCTCCATGGGGATTAATCTCCAAGAAGGTCACCAAGCTCTGGTCCCAACCTGGCTGGATAGGGATTAGCACCTGGATGTGAGCCCCCTCTACGGTCTCTCCATTTCAAGCAGACCCCTGAGAAGTCTCCAAGCCCAGAAGTTTCCAAGGCTGAGCCAGATGCATCAGGGTGGGTGGGGGGCAGGGGCAGCTACTCCACAGTGACCTGACAGGGGAAAGATGGAGTAGTCGTGCCTGACACTGTTCAGGGACTGCATATGTGAGTCTCATGCCTTTCCATCTTCTGGCTTTTAATGAGAGGAGTGAGAAGTGTTCATCCGGGTACAGCCCTGGTGGTACCATTCGCGGCCCACCTCGGTCTCCTCCCTCGGGGTCATTTCCGAGGGTCTTCTCCCTCCACCACATCTCTCAATTTCTACTTCTATCCACCGGACCTCTTAGTCCTCTCCTCCCAAAAGTTTCCATCTTAGTTCTTCCATAAGAGTCTGTCTGCCTGTCTGTCTCTGTCTGTCAGTCTCTCTGCTCTTTCTCTGTCTCTGTCTGTCCGTGTGTGTGTGTGTGTGTGTGTGTGTGTGTGTGTGTGTGTGTGTGTGTGTGTGTGTGTGTGTGTGTGTGTGTGTGTGTGGTGTGTGTGTGGTGTATGTGTGTGTGTGTGTGTGTGTGTGTGTGTGTGGTGTGCCTGTGTGTGTCTGCTTTCTCTCTGCCTCTGCCCCTGGTTTCCCCACCCCAGGTCCTGCTTCCACAGTCTGAAGGTTCTGTAGCTCTCCCTTCCCTGCCTGAGTGCTCCCCTCTGGTTCTGACCTGACTTGGCTCTGAGCTACACTCTCCATCTGCCTTTTGCCCCTGTTCTCAGGCCTCTTCTTCCTCAGCCGCCCCTTTGGCCATTTCTCCTCTGTTGTTCCTGGGTCTCCCCATCTCCCCCACCCCTACCCCCAGGGCAGCACTTCAACTCATCTGTCCCTTCCCTCTTCCCCCCCACCTGTCCCCCCCCCCCCCAACCCGGAGTGCTGACAGGGAAGACAGGAAGCAGGCTCTGGCTTCGAGCAGGAAGGGGGAGGGGCAGCCCGCACACCAGCTGCTGTGTACCCCCCCCTTCCACCCCAGCACCTGCAGGCTTGTCAGACTCCACCTCGGTCTGAAGGGGAGGGACCCAGAGGAGAGGCCAGATGCCCCGCGATGGCCTGGAAAAGTGAATCTTGGAAATGGGTAGGGGGTGGGGATACTGGGAAGGAGGATTTAGGAAGGGGCAGTCATGCCTATCACCAGGCCAGATCCTCAGCACACTGCGTGGTCTCTTTTTAGTCACCCTACTTCCAAGGGCTGTTTTTATATGTTCTGGGGACCATTCCAGGGAGGGACCTCCGTTGTGCAGACTCAAGATCTGGAAGGCCCAAGGAGCACTAGCTCCATGCCATCATTGGGGAGGGGAAGAGTGTGCTGTCAACGACACAGAAGGTGATCTGGGCTGCTGAAGGGTAATTCGCTCAGTGCCAGCCGAGGGCAAGGGAGGAGGACTGTGCCAAGGGATGAACCCGGTCCAGGAGGCCAGGATGGGGGTTACGGATACCCATCTGAGGACATGTGGATCTAGCCTGGCCTTGGGGTTAGCTCAGGCAAGAGCCCCACCCTCTCCTCATCAGAGCTACTTTAAAAACATCCCTCAAGAGCTCAGTAGATCCTGTGGGGGCCCCTGGGCAGCAGTGAAGGGGTGGGTGGCAGATGGGACAAGACAGCACTTCTGGGGACATTTGAACTGTGATCCTAGTGTTCCATCTTCCTGGCATTGCTCGGTGTGTGGGGTACCACTCTCCACCACTGCTCTTGACCCGAGTGGGAAACCAGCCAAGGGATCCTGACTGCTGGGCGAGGATGCTTTTTCTGTCATCCTACAGCTGGCCTTTGTCACCACACATTCTCAGAAGCGGGCGTGGAAGGCACTTGGAATCAGAGGACAGACTCACTCCTCTCTGGC
This sequence comes from Peromyscus eremicus, assembly GCF_949786415.1. Taxonomy (NCBI): domain Eukaryota; kingdom Metazoa; phylum Chordata; class Mammalia; order Rodentia; family Cricetidae; genus Peromyscus; species Peromyscus eremicus. The sequence goes on along the minus strand of NC_081429.1, from coordinate 36,679,759 downwards.
CTAGCCTCTCCCCCTTGTGGGGAGCTCTCAGTCTGGGCTCCTCTGCCAGAGTGTAAGACAATCCTCTTCTTGCAGGCCAGGTCACAGCATTTTAAGTAACTGAAATGAGGTGGCCCATCCCAGGTCTGGGTTGTGACTAATGATCCATGGCGGAACTCTGGCTGAGTTGAGCGCTTACCTAGACTCACTCAGACTAGCCTGTGGGACTGGGAAGCAGAGAATACAAGATTATGGGGTTTGAGAAAGATGGTGAGCTCTGTCCTGTGTCTGAAGACCCTGAGTTTGTCCTCTTCGCTGATCTCAGATTTGATTGGACTGAAAAACCGACCCAGGAGGTGGTAGAAGTGAAATTTTGGGGTGGCTGCCGCAGCGTGGAAGAGAGCTGGAGAGGTAGATTTGAGTCGACACAGAAGTCTTCAGCTCACGACACTCAGATTTTCTACACCTCACAGCTCTGGCACCGGCTCTTAGAGGGCCAGGTTAAAGGGATTCAACAGAATGGTAGGAGCCCAGGAACCAGGTTAAAGAGGTTGGCGGAGGCCCTCACTCCTGTGAGAAACAAGGCTGCCTCATTTTTTTTTGCAAACGCGAGAACCAAGAGGCTGGGGAAACACTTGCCCAAGGCCACAGAATTCACCCGGCCGAGCGGGGCTAGAATCCCAGTTTCCACCTTCAGAAGGGGATCTGTTCTGGACCTCAGCCCACTCCAGCCACCCCGCTGGAGCCTGCTCAGCCCGCATTACCCTGCAGCGAGCTGTGCCTGGCAGCTCTGAGTCTGCGGGCAGGGCAGGCGGGGCCTGATGGGAGCCGGATGTCCCCCGGGCACGGTGCGCAGTCTCTGCGACCCATATGGTGGCGGCGGTGGTGGCGGCGTCGGCGGGCAGGTGCTTGCTTGCTTGCTTGCGTGGCGATCGGGCCAGCCCCGGGGCTGATGTTGAGAAGCCGCCCCGGCCTCACGCGAGCCGAACGAACAAAACGCTCAGGTCCGGTTTGTGCGAGGGGCTCGTCGCGGGGCCGGAGCGGAGGACCCGGGGCCTGGCGGCGCTCGTCGGCGATGTCTCGTGGGTGATCCTCCTCGAGGGCAGCGCCACACCGCGCTCCGCTAGCTCGCCGCCGCTCTCACCTGCGCGCACCGGTGGAGCTGACACGTCGGCGGCAGCGGCGGACGCCACAGGTGCACACCTGGCCCGCCCCTCCCTCCCGGGCCACCTTCCTGCGCAGCTTTCCTGCCCCTCCGCCCAAACCAGCCAGGCTTGGCTTCGTCCCCAGCCCACGCCCCGGAGCCTGTGCCCTAGCCGGGGTTCAGAGCACTCTTATACTGCCAGTTCAGTCCCCGCCCCTACACACACACACACACACACACACACACACACACACACACACACACCTGTCCTGGCGCCCGTTTGCTCGGGGCAAATATTGACTCATGGAGGCGGAGCGTCCCCCTCCCCCGCCCTGGCTCAGAGACCAAGCTTCTGCAGAGGCCTTGGAGGCGCGGGGTGGGGGGTGGGGGGGGGAAGGGGAACGCAGGGGAGGGTGCCGGGGACCTGAGCGCCTCTGGAACAACACCAGATGTCACTTTTCCACCCACCTGGCTCTGAGCTCAGGGAGGAGCAGAGGACAGAGGCTGCCAGGCCGGGCTTAGGGAAAAAACAGAGGCGGACGTCCTAGTGAAGGCAGACCATCTCTGGGTCTGAGGATTGGTAATGGGGGTCATTTAGCAGCGTCCATAGCCCCTTAACCCGTGGCTTCCAAAAGTGCCTGCTGCTATTGCGTACCTCAGTTTCCCCTACTTCTTAACCTTTTTTGTTTGTTTATTTTGTTTTTGGTTTGGTTTTTAGAGACAGGGTTTCTTTATGTAGATCTAATGGATTGTTCAGGAACTAGCTCTATAGACCAGGCTGGCCCCGAACTCACAGAGATCCTCCTGTCTCTGTCTCCCGAGTGCTAGGACTAAAGGTGTGCACCACCACTGCTCGGCTTCTTCTTATCCTCTTAGAAGAGTTCAAGGAACCAGGCTGGTCTTGGAGGTGCTGGGGAACAGATGTGGGAAGGAGTGTCCATCCAGCCTCCGTGGCCATTTGTTTAGCCCACCAGACCTAGCACTGGGGTTCTTGTCTTCCAGGATACACTGTAGCAAAGACCAGTTGTGCCCCTCCTGAAGTGCCCTCCACTGGCCAGACTAAGTCCAGCACCTCTCTGCAAGTATCAAGCACTCTTACAAGCCCAGGGGAAACTCATCCTCCCATTTCTAAAGGTATGGCGAGTCTCTGTGGTCCACACTAGCAGCTCTCACCTTCCTTCCACACCTCTCAACATACTTCTTTCTCCAGGCAGGGGGAAATAAAATCCAATTATATGGGGAGAGGGGGTGCTAAATGTTTTACTAGCAGGATGATAAAGAGGGGGAGGGGGAAATTAGACATGCATGTATGAGGGGCTGGATGATGGCACCAGCAAACAGTCGGTAGGGGGTTGTATCTCAGTGCAGATTACTTCTGGTTGCATGGGCAGCAGGGTGTCTGTCCTGCAAAACAGAAAGCCGAGGGTAGGAATGAGGGTGGGGCGTCCAACCACATCTGAATGCATCTCCTGCCTTGCTCCCCTCCAAGCAATGGGTATAACCCCAAGAGACCTGTGCATGCTGACTGGTGGCAGGGCGATGATGCGGGGCCTGGAGGTGAGCACCACTTCTCCACGGCTTGCCTCCACCAGTATGTTCTGGATCATGTTCTCTAGTATCGACTCCTGCAGGTTGGCAAAGGCGGGTAGCCTGGGAGGAGGGTGTTGCTCTTGTTAGCAAGGTGACAGGTCTACAAGCCGCTTCTCCACTTAGCGGTGTGCACGTGTGCCGTGCGGGGGGGGGGGGGCGCTGCACAGATTCCCACTGGAACCCCTACCCCTCCTCCGCCCTAACACTATGGGGGGCATCCTGCCGCAATGTCACAGATGCTAAGGTGTGTGGCTAAGAATCAAACCTGGCAGTTGTCACAGCAGAGCCAGGTTTGGAGGATGGTAGTGATGAGAGGATGCAGAAGTGGCTGTGTGGGGCCAAGGAATCCCAAGGGACAGAATAAACTGCCCCCCCAAAGCCCCCGGAGAAAGTGGTATCAGAAAAGTGGAACTTGTCCTCTCTGGCCCTCCCTGTCTAGTAGAGAGACTTTGAAGCCTACCACCCTACTGCTATCAATCAGGTATCGGGGGCTGGAGAGGTGGCTCAGAGGTTAAGAGCACTGACTGCTCTTCCAGAGGTCCTGAGTTCAATTCCCAGCAACCACATGGTGGCTCACAGCCATCTATAATGAGATCTGGCGCCCTCTTCTGACCTGCGGTCATATATGCTGTATACATAATAAATAAATAAATCTTAAAAAAAAAAAAAAATCAGGTATCACACACTACATAAAACTGGGGTCTGCTCTTTGGAAAATCCTCCCACCCAAATCTTACACTACACCAAGAGGTTGTCCCTGGGACCCGAGTTAGGAAGAGCGTCACACACAGGCTGGGGCCAGCCTCGCTCCCTCGCTCGGTGTACGCCTCTTCCCAGTCCTCCTCTGGTCCCAACGGCTCACCGTTCAATGGCCTCCTTCTCATCTTTCTCTTGCTCCTCCTTGATCACGATTTTCAGATCCTGCTGCCAATGCCACTGCAGGGACTGCTGGGACTCAGAGGACTGTGGCTGCGCGGTGGCCTTAATCTCTGACCAGGTCAACTTCACTTCCTTGTCTATCTCCTCTTCTATCTCCTCCTTGCTCAGCTCCTCCTCTTCTCTCTCCTCCTCTTCCTCTTCTTCTGCCTCCTCCTCTTCTTCCTCTTCCTCTTCATCATCCTCATCACCTTCCCCTGCATTCTTTCCAAAGTCATATTTGTCCTCCCCCTGCTCTTTGTCTTTTCCTTCCTCAAAGCAGCTGGAGGGAAGGGACAGGATGGGCATTAAGTACAAGCTGCTCTTCTGGGCCAGGAACCTGGCCGACTGCTCGTTCCAGAACTGGCAGAAGTAAGGGACCTGCTCCACCAGGCTTTGGTCCACAGCCTCGTGGAAATTCTTGTCTTCCAGCAGGCCCCTGGGCAGGAAAAAAAAAAAAAAAAAAGAAGAAGGGATGGAATATAACGAAAGGGCTTTTAGCTAGGACAATGTTGGCTGGCTCCCCTGCTTCCTAAGGGACAGTTCTGGCTACTGTTTTTACTATCAAGTGCTAGGTCTGGGAGGAAAGCCTTTGGAACAAGGCATCATTGATCCCTGTAGGCTTAGAGGTGACCAGGATGTGGTGCAGGCAGAGCCAGCAAGTCACAATAAAGATAAAGGGCAGGGCTCCCGAGGTCATAGGCAACTGGCTCTAGATAACATCAGAACCAGCTGTAGAAAGGGAAATCAGCAGGACTCAGCTCTGGAGGTCTATCTGACCAGCTCTGTTAGACCTGTTCTGTCTGTCCCAAGGGTCCTCCAGGAGCGGGATCTTGCAAAGGAATTCTCTTTTCCTCAGAGAGAGGAGTCCTGGAGTTTCCGAAGCTTTCTCCGACGCAGCCGGAGGGGTGGGAGGGTGAGGATGAAGAGGCACGGAGCAGTTGGTACCTGATGATGGTGGTCAGACAGTCGGTCAGAAGCTGCTTCTTCTGCCTCGAGATAGGACCCTCCTTTTCGGGGAGCTCTTCCTCAAAAGCTTTCGCCTCTTCCCTGGAGGATTTCTTCTTTGGCAGCTCCCTGGGGCAGACCAGGATATTCTGAGCGGACTTGGAAAGCTTTTGCTACTAGGCTGTAGCAGCAGGGCACAAGCCGTGATGATAGCTGCCCAGTCGTGAGGACAGAAATATGCTGGGCACACTCCCGGGCTTAACACAATGTGGTTGCTGTCCTAAGAGAGCCACACCCAACCCTCAGGTTAGAGCAGGGCCCAGAGGCTCCAAGACGGCAAAAGAGGAGAGTGGGAAGCCTTGGTGGATTTCTCAGGGGCCTCTTTATTACCCTCTTCCAAACGACTTAAGCATCGAGGCCAGCCTGGTCTACAAAGTGCGCTACAGCCAGGGCTGTTACACAGAGAAACTCTGTTTCAAAAAAACTACAAACCAACCAACCAACAAACAACCACAAGGGACCTAGGCAGTAACGGTGGTATCTCGGGCCTGTGGCGCCCTATGACTGCCTCTGCTCTTGCTTCAAACCTTCCTAAAGGTTGAGTGTGGACACTGCCGCCCTACAAGGCGGGGGGAGAGGATTAAGATGAGAGGAAGGTGGCCCATGCTTTCCCAAGAGTTCACCGGTACAGGAAGTGGCAGGGAAACTCAGAGAAGAAGTTGACCAGGTAGTAGTCAATGGCATGGGCCCTCGCAGTGAGGCCTAGACAGAGCAGGCCTGGTACAGGCGGTTGAGGACACGGCCACGATGTCTCCTCCTTTGCCAACTTCAGGTTCCAGCTGGCAGGCCGGCTGAGAGATGGTTGGTTTGTGATGGGAGGCAGGGTCTTGAGGAAGAGGCAGGCATACGTGATACGACAACTCCCACGGCCCACGGGTCCCCTGGCCGAGCTCCCTAGGGCTGTGGACTTGCCCACTAGTACTTTCCTCCCTCCCTTCTAGGAGGCTGGCTCAGGGCTTGAGAGTATCTCTGGGGGCAAACGAGGACCTTTTCTCAGTTACCCCAAGAATGGCATGGGGCTTTCTGGCTTACCTTATACTTCCTCACAGGTTCACAGGCTGTGCAATACGCTCTCCTCTGTAAGAGAGAGCCCGGCTTAGGATGTGACAGCCCCGTGCATGTCCCCTCCCCATGTCCCCTTCCATCTCTCTCTGTATAATCAGACTTTGCTTCCCTCTGGGTTTTGCCCACTGCCCAGTGCTACTCCTTTCTCGAACCTTCCCTAGGTAGGTGCCGCCTGGGAACACGCAAGGGAAATCTGTTTAGTCAAGTGAAGGCTGGAGGAGGATCCGTGATCAGATGTAGGGAGGCGGGCCCTGAGGGTGCTTTGCCCTTGGTACCCTGGGTCTTTGAGACTCCGAGAGACAAGGAAACAGCCTGCATTCTGAAGCCAGTTAGAAAGCAGTCACACATCCCTATACGATCTGTATTCACAGGGGCCCAAGCTTCAGGGGAGCAGATGCTTCTGAGGGTGGCCACAGAGGAGATTGAGGGGTAAGAACATGGGTGGAGGAAGGCGAGAAAATTAGGAGGAAGTAAGGTGTTCTGTGTTTCCTGTTGGTCTCCCTGCAGAAGTAGAGCAGCCTGTGTTTGGGAAATGGTCTCTGGATAGTAGTCTCGACTCTAGGCGCACTGTGTGTATTAATGTTGACAGCAGTAGCTCCAAAGTGGATATTTCGCTAGCATTAGAACATATTTTAAAACATTTATTGTTGACCGAGTGTGGTGCCTCATGGAAGCACTTAAGAGACTAAGACAAAAAGAGCTCAACTCCCTGTTTAAAAAACTGAATGCCCAAATCCCCATATTTTATACACAAAAGGGGAACAAATGCTCCAAAGAATTCCCATCGTTCAGTCTCTCAGCGCTATCCATTAACAACTCATGGCCAATCTGGTCTCACCTGTCTCTCACCCGTGGGTTATCTAGAAGAAAATCCCTCTTTCATGTTATTATTATTACTATTATTATTATTATTATTATTATTATTATTATTATTATTATTAAGGGACTAAGAGGTTAAGTAGCTTAACCACACAGTTAGCAAAGGTCAACTCCGAGAGTCGAACCTAAGGCTCTCTCCAGAGCCTGCACCTAAAGCCACCAGGCCACAGCGTCCATCAGGTGAGCCCCGTGTCGTTTCCTGTCTTCAGCACTCTGCACACAACAGGCTCTCACGGAATCCTTCTGTGTGGAGCAGGCGGTTGCCAGCCAGCCTCACTCACACTGGGTGGCTCGGGACAGCTGCGGGGCTGCTATCCTGAGTCTAGTGAGTAGAATCACATGGAGGGCTAGCCCAGCCCGTCCCTTCCGTCCCTTCTGCTGAGGCCGGTGGGGTCTGGGAATGTGAGGCCCACTCAGCTCTCCTCACCTTGACTTTCTTGTCCGTGATGGTGAACTCCACCTCCTGCCGTGCCTTCTCCTCATGCCACTCCTGTAACTCCTTGTGGTACTGGTGCATGAGTTCCTGCCGGTAGACCTGAGACCAGCACAAGGGGAGAGGAGGCCTAGATCTGGAGGCTCTCAACTAAGAGCTTACCTTGGGCCCTTCCAAGAGCTGGCTCCTGCCTTTCTCTGGGGGTTTGGAGACCTCAGAACCCTCCTCTAGCTCATACTTGGGAGCTGTGTCTCAACACCCGCCCCCCATGTGTTTCTCTGTAGCTGGTCCCTACCTTGCATATCAGGTCCACGCTGTAGAAGCTGGCATGAACTGAGGCCTTTAGGGTCACCAGGATTGGGGCTGCCTCTTCGGGAGTCACTTCTCCTTCCATGGGGCTCACAGATACCTGTTGATTTAGGGAAGGGGTCTGTGGATGTGGGAAAAGAGGATGGCAGAGGATAGAACGAGGCGAGGTGGTACGAGATGGGATGGGATGAGACAGAATGGACAAGATGGGACGTGACGGACAAGGCCAAGAGGTAACGGGATAGAAAAGGATGGGATGGGGTTGGAGGGGACAGTAGATGAGAAAGGGCATGATGGAATGTGACAAGATAGGATGAGACGGCATGGGACAGCGCAGAATGAGTCTGGAGCCTTGCCCTAAGTTCTGATCGGGGGAGCAAATGGACCCTCACCTCTCCGAAATCTAAGGGCCTTGGCTTCCAGGTGAAGATAATTGTTTCGTTTTTGGAGATGTTGTTGAGGAAGAGCAGGCGGCTACACTTGCTCTGCACGGGGATGTTTCCCAGGGAGATGTGGGACTGGGACAGGAAGACGTTCTGTTGGTGAAGACAGCGTAGCATCAACTTGGGGGGCGTGAAGAAGAAACCGCAGAAACACTACCAGTTCCCGTGCGTTGCCCACTGGGCCATTATTGTGTTCGCTTCCCACACGTCTGACCCTCACAGTGGCCCTGTGCTGTAGGCACAGTTGTTCTTCTCTTGTGTTGGGTGTTAGGAAGGTTCAGGGGCTCAGACAACTCTCCCAAATTTCTCTCATATGCAGAGCTAGGATAACTCCCAAAAGCCTCACCCTGAAGCCTGTTGCGTTCCCAGGGTTTCCAGTGTCCATCCTGAATTAGGGGTCTAATGGGGCTCTTAATAGAAAAGCGGGCAAGTGTGTAGTGATTAGATGGGTGGGTCCATGGATAGATGGTTGTATAGAAGGACACAGACATTAGTAAGTGGTATGAGGTTCAACGGGTAGATGGAAAAATAATTGAATAAATGGGTGGTTAGATGAATGTGCCAGGCCTCCCAACAATAAGAAGCATGTGGACTAAAGGTAGTATTAGTGACCACTAATATCTTGAGCAAAATCTACCTGAACCCAAGAGAGGGATTGTTCTATATGAAGACAGTACCTAGAATAGGAAGATTTCTTTATACATCTTGCTATAGTCCTCAGCCCTATGCTTACAAAAAAGGCTGGGATCAAGGGTGCTGAAGCAGGGGCAGTGTCCCAAGAATACTATACATCATACACACATGCTATGTCTAGTATACCGAGGATATTAGACGTCAGCTGACAGGGCCAGCCTCTTGCAGAGCTGGTGCTCTGCAAAGCTGGAGCCAAGCTGATTCCAAGTCTTACCCTCTATCCCTCCTTAACCTGTATCCTTCTTCTCCCTAGCCTCCCCAGCCCTTGGTCCTGGCTACCCTTGACTCTGCTGCATCAGGCACTCCAAGCCCCCTTTCTCCCACCTGCCCAGGCACCATCAGCCTAGAGTATATGGAACTGTTGTCCCACGAGGATATGTTGTGGAAGGGGGCTGTGTCACCCATGACACAGGGGTCGTATCCCACTCCTTGGAAGCGGATGACAGCTGAGTTCCATCCAAGGATGTGTATGGGTACATCCACCTGGGAGGTTGCAGAGGTGAGGAAGGGACCGGTGAAATCAGGGCACAGTGAGGAAGCCACAGCGCCAAGCCCCACCATTCCCAACATCATCCAGGCCACTGCTCACAGTGTAGGTCTTGGCCTCGATGGGTGAGAAGATCCACAGGGTCCGAGCGGTGGTACCTGGCTGGATCTCCCCTTTGGGGTTCAGGCAGCAGAAAATAGGGTGGTCAAAATTTTTCTCTTGAACCTGTGACAGAACGCTGACCTGGACCTCGTATGTCACGGGCACGGAGCCACCATTGTATAGCTCGTAAATCTGCAAGGGCAGGAATGGGGAGATGGTCAGCCGGCTCAAGGCTGAGGAGCGGAGAGCCTAGGACTCCGTCCGTTTGGGGAGGGCAGGTCATCTTCACAATAAACCTGAAGGTCTCTGGGCTCCACCCCCCCCCCAGTCACTTCCCCCTCTGGCCTGATACTTGGATATTCAGTCTCTAACATTTTAGGATACCAGCAATTCTGTTTGGAAAAACAGCAGCTTACTTCATTTGCCCTCAGTTTACGCCTGCCAAGTTTATAGAAGGCCCTGATATAAATGTCCTTCACGGTGGGATTTGAGGAAATGTCCACATATGCCTAGACACCATCCAGACCCTTTATCGTCTAAGACTTTCAGTCTAGTCCACCATGACGACTGCCACTTTTCCATGTCTGCTACTAGAGGAAGCCCTGCTTAAAGAGAGTGGGGAAGGGTTCTGAAGAACCAAAGAACGCTCCCAAAGGATGTCTTGGAAAAAAAAAACCAGAGCTGTTCTAGTCTAATCCTTGTTTTTTAAGAGCTAAGAATGAAAACCAGAGAAAAAATGAAGAGTTCACCAGGGTTTGGTCCTGGACCTCTCTCTCTCTCTCTCTCTCTCTCTCTCTCTCTCTCTCTCTCTCTCTCTCTCTCTCTCTCTCTCTCTCTCTCTCTCTCTCTCTCTCTCTCTCTCTCTCTCTCTCTCTCTCTCTCTCCTCTCAGATTTATTTATTTATTATGTATACAGTGTTCTTCGTATATTTATGCTTGCAGGTCAGAAGAGGATACTAGATCTCATTATGGATGGCTGTGAGCCACCATGTGGTTGCTGGGAATTGGACTCAGGACCTCTGGACCTCTGGAAGAGCACCCAGTGCTCTTAACCGCTGAGCCATCTCTCCAGCCCCTGGACCTTTCTCTTAGCACTCTCTCCTGAGTATGTTGACTTTGTTTCTCCAGCATGATCCATCTCATTGATCTCCAGATCCAGGGCTTTAGGCTGAATATTTGTGCCTACTCTGTACCCAAGTTCATTGGCTGAAACAACATCTCCAGGGCAGAAATCAAGTTGGTACTGACAGAGCCCTCCTCCTTGCTGGCATAGCTTCCGTAGTATGGGGAGTTGCAATGTAGGCTGCTTGGAGGAAATCATCAGTCCTACCTAACCGTGAACCTGCAAACTACAGAAGGACCAGTATGGCAAAGATATGTCCATGGGCACAATAATGACGTGAATGTTCTGCAGGCAGCCAAATATTTTCTGACTAGATTTATAAGCCCTCTCCACAGGAGGAAATGCGTGCCTGGTTCATGGTTTAGAACCCATGGTTGGTGGGCACACACTAGACACCACCAAATCTTGGACCTCACCTGGCCTTCATTTTGGAATTCCCAGGCCTCAGAACTTCAGAACTGTAAGATCTCTCTCTCTCTCTCTCTCTCTCTCTCTCTCTCTCTCTCTCTCTCTCTCTCTCATGTGGGTGCATGTACGCATGTTTGCACATACATGTGGAGGCCAGAGGTGAACATAGGTATTCTCAAGCCAGCTTGGTTGGCAGAGAATGGTTTTTAAAAAAGAGCTCTGACCTCTACACGCACACACATAAACTTGTACACACATACACACAAAAGAAAAACGTTTATGACTTCTGGAGATTCATATTCCTATCCTCAGCTCTCTGGAAAGAGGAGCTTCTAAGAGCAATGCTTTCCAAGCTGTGGCTGAGACCTCTTGGCAAACAGGTCTAAATGAACTAATGGGCCATAGCTAGCACTTAAAACATAGGACAGAATGACATTCAAAAGACATTATTTGTGTACTTTATATGTAGGGGCAGATTTGCAGTAATTCTAGTTGAATGTGTATGTCAACACTGGAAAGCAGCACAAACGATATAAAACATCTTAGTGTGGTCCTGGATCAAAGAAGCTGGAAGACCCTTTTGCTAACAAGGAAACAATACTTTTGCACGGGAATGGAGCCTGGCGAAGTGCTTTAGTTCCTGAAGACTTGGCCTTAAATCTCCCCAGTTGTCCCGTGTGGGGCAGTGTCTGTCATCTTGTCAAGACTGACACAGACACCCAGAGATCCATACTTAGGCTTCTTGGTGACAGGATCACACACACCACTGACCTGGCGCGGGGGCAGTGTGTCCCCAATGGGGACAGGAATGAACTGGTGGGTGGTAGAGGTGAAGTGCACGTATTTCTGCTCCGGCCTCACTGTCACACCGATAAAGTGTAGCTGGAAATGAAGAGCCCAAGGGTGGCATGCTGCCCTGCGAGAACTGGCATGCCCAGCTGAGATATCGGCCCCAGGTCCCCAGGGGGCACCACTCCCTGCTCCTCTCTTGGATGTCCAAAGAGCTCCCATAGCCAGTCCCCAGGAGGACAAGGGTGTCGGGTCTCACCAGGATCTCCCGTCCGTGGGACACCTTGAAGAGCACGGAGAGGCGGTCAGTGCCAACGAACAAGTGGCTGAAAGGAGGAGACAAGTTGGGCAGTGAGTTCTGGAGTCTTCTCTGAGTGGGAAAACAAGTGTGGCTTTGAGCCAGTCAACCACCGCTCAGTTGGGATGAGGCAGAAATGACATGGACTTTCACTGAAGGTGATGGCTTCCTGGTTGGGGGGGGGGATTGTCTAGGGTCCCCTGGAGTCATACAGAGAAAAGTCAGAGGTAGGGATCTTCTGGAAGGAAGGGCAGGATGTGTGGTGCGGAGCACCTGTATTTGAACTCCACCATCTGCTCCTGCCCGGGGTTCAGGCTCCCTGACTTGGGGCTGATGAAGAAGAGGCAGTTATCCTCTGCACGCATTTGGTGGAGCTCAGCGCTGTTAAGCTCTGCTTGCTCCACCCACAGATCCAGGTCCAGCTGCTGGTCACTTGGAAAGAGGAAGGCCCTGGAGAGGAGTGAAGCCATGCAAAGGGTAGGTCAGTCAGAGAGACAGGCAGACAGAGGGGCTTTCACCACACCTCCTGCACCTTGCACCCCCCATTTCATACGCTGGCCCAGGTTCTGGTGAGCAAATGTAGCTGGGTGGATTCTCCTTTCACAACTGTCCCCAAACCTAGGAATAGCCAGCAGGGGTTCCCACCTGTAGGACTAGCACTTGGGTGAATGGTCAGGAAGATGGCTGAAAACCAAAGTCAATTTGGGCTGCATAGTGAGCTCCAGACTAGTCTGGGTTGAAGAATGAGAATGGCTCCTCATATGTTTGAGAGCTTGATCCCCTGTTAGTGGAACTGTTTGGGAAGGATTAAGAGGTGTGGCCATGTTGGAGGAGGTGTGGCCATGTTGGAGGAGGTGTGTCACTGGGGGTGGGCTTGGAGGTTTCAAAAGCCCTTGCCAGGCCCAGCCTTACTCTTTCCCTGCCTGCTGCCTTCAGGTCAGGATGTGAGTTCTTAGCTACTTCTCCAGCACCATGCCAGTCTGCTCCCTGCCATAACGATCACGGACTAACTCTCTAAAATTGTAAGCAAGCACCCAATTAAATGCTTCTTTTTATAATAGTTGCTTTGGACATGGTGCTTCATCACAGCAATAGAATAGTGACTAAGACACTGTCTTTAAACAAACAAACAAACAAACACTAGAGACAGGAGCAGAGCCAGAATGAGTAAAGAAAAGTGAAGACTGGGACGCTCACTTTGGGAACCAGGAGCCAAGGGAGTCACTTGTATAGGTGAGCCACTTAGGGCTGGCCACTGGTCCTTCTTCCATAAGTGCTGTGGAGCAATCTTTTTGTACTCTGTGAATATTTGTTGTTCTCATTGGTTTAATAAAGAGCTAAATGGCCAATAGCTAGGCAGGTAGAGGTTAGGTGGGACTCACGGACAAAAAGAGAGTGAAAAGAGAGCACGGGGAAGAAGGGTGAAGTCATGGGGAGCCAGATGCATAGGAAGCAGGAGATGAACATGCCATGCTGATAAAAGGTACTGCCACTCATTAGTGCATAGATAAGGAATATGGGTTAATTTAAGTTGTAAGAGCTAGTTAGTAACAAGCCTGAGGTACCAGCCGAGCATTTATAATATTAATAATAAGTCTCTTTGTGGCTATTTGGGGAGCCAGCCGGTGGAACAGGGACAGAAAAACTCCGCCTACACATAAGGTCTCAGGAAGGGGCCATTGGCAACTCCTGGGAACGCTGGCAGTACCACCCAGGGGCCCCTGAGAAGGAGGGTGTTGAGGTTAGCTTGGACACAGGCTAGAGAACAGGTTCCCAGAGAGCTGGTAATCAGGAAGCAAACAAGAGCGCGAAGAGACCCGCCCACTCCCCTGCAAGGCCTCACGCTGTAGCAAAGTAGATATTGCCATCCAACCAGCTGCAAAACTGGTGACGAAGGGTCCCAAGGCCACCATTTGATAGGACTCCCTCAGAGATATGGAAGAGAACTGGCCCCAGCTGCAAACTGGGCCAGGGATTGAACAGAGAGTACCCAGAAATAGAAGGCAGAAGAGCCAACAAGTCCCACAGGAGTCAGGGAACTACACTCCAAACTCATGAGGGGTCTGTCCGGGTTCCTCTCGCATGGGAAATTTGAAAAACAGATGCACGCAGTGCTGGTAAAGTCCAGAAAGAGCAGACATCCCCAAACATAGGTGGAGTGAGAGAGAAGATCTGCTACCTTTTGGAAAGCATTTGGGCAGCATCTACTAAGATCAAACACACGTGTGAACATTTGACCCAGAAGTCCTGCTTTCAGGAATTCACATGTGTGATTAAAATGCAAACATGAAAATATACCAACACATACTGAACATCTAAAAAGTGTGTGTGTGTGTGTGTAATATGTGTACATGTGTGTGAGTGTGGGTGCCCATTGCCACAGCATGCATTTGGTCAGAGGGCAACTCTGGGTATCAGTCCTTGCCTTCCATCTTGTTTGAGACAGGCTTTGTTTACCATCATGGGTGTCAGACTAGCGGCCCACAAGCTCCTGGGAATGACTGTTCTGTCTCCACGTCCCATCTTGACACAAGAACACGGGAGTTACAGACATGTGCTACTGTGCCTGGCCTTACATGGGTTCTGGGATTCCAAACTCAGGACTTCATGCTTGTACATCAACTGAACCATCTCCCCAGTCCCACACACTTATATTTATGTATGAAACTTTCTTCGTGGTGGCAAAAAGAGAAAAACATTTTGGGATCCTTTTATTGGGAACAAAATCTTCCAGTAAAGGGGTGGCCAATAACTTAAGTCCCTTTATACTATAGAATATCATGCAACTGACAAAAAAGGACATACTAGATCTATATATACTCTACTACGTATGTTCTTCCTTCACAGTGCACATTCTGGAAGGGATATTGCTGATAGAATGCTGACTGAAATCTGAATAGTATTGTGCCTTCACTATACCAAAACCAAAAGAATCGCTCTGCAAAGCATCCAACTGTCTGCGTGTGGTGCAAAGGCTGAGAGCAGAGCACACTCCCAAGCCCTGGCCACCCCAGCATGGGCATGAGGCTGAGGAGGAAGGTCTGACTGCAGGTGAGTGCTGCTTCTGTGCTTTTATTTGGGGGATGCTGACCAGAGGCAGAGTGGGAACTCTGGCTATTTCAGGATGCTCTGGGAAGTTTCTGCATCTCCTTTACACACAGTCACTCAGTTGCTCTCCTGATTAAATGATTTCACAGCCTCTTCCCTGGCTTTTTCTTCTTTTCTTCTTTTTTTCTTTTTCTTTTTTTCTTTCTTTCTTTTTTTTTTTTTTTTGGTTTTTCGAGAGATGGTTTCTCTTTTTTCTTTTCTCTGTGTAGCCTTGGCTGTCCTAGAACTTGCTCAGTAGATGGGGCTGGCCTCGAACTCACAGAGATCTACCTGCCTCTGCCTCTCGAGTGCCAGGATTAAAGGCGTAGGCCACTACCACCCGGCACCCTAACTTGTTCTAATGTGCATGCTTTCTCCCACATCTGGAGGAGAGCCACACCCAACTAATCCATCATCCTCTGGATCTTCCCCTGGATCTTCCCCGCTCTGCAGCTCCCATCTCCTCAGTCACTTAAGTTCAAACTCTCTAGAGGAAGATTCCAGGCCCTTCATGTCCTGCCTCTGCCTGTACCTCCAGCTGCATTCAAGGTCCTCCTCTTCTCAATTTCTTAAAAACACTCCCCTCCTCCTTTTCTTCCTTTCTCCTCATCATGCTAGGGATTGAACCCAGGGCTCTGTACAGGCTAGGCAAGCACTCCACTACTGAGCCGCTATACACTCAGCCCTCCTGAAAGTCTTTAGATCTCACCACCACCCTGCCAAATGTGCGCAATGACCCCGTGAATGTCACTTCTTCCTCCTTCCCAGGACACTACCCCATCCTGGGGTCCTGGGAGGCCATTCTACCCTGGGTTCCTGTTACATTCAGAGGGCAGGGACTGGCCTGGTCCATATTTCCATTCTCAGGACCGACCTGAAGCTTAATTTTAGGAAGCACCTGGGACAAATTTAGCCGGTGAAATAAAAGCACACCGTGAACAAAGGTTAAGCTGCGTACTTGACGTCTTTGAGGCGGTCCACTTGGATACAAGGTACTATGCAACCATACCCCAGAGTCAAACACAGCAGAAGTGTCAGGAGGAAAAGGATTGAGGGGGAAAGGCAGCTTCATGGCTCTCTGACCCTCCTTCCCAACTCGGGGTCTCTCTCTGTCCTGCCTACCCTCACCTCCAGGCCAACTCCACACTCTCCTTGCACCATTGGTCCTGGGAGGAATCGAAGATTCCATCTATCCTTTATGAGCTCAGCAGAGAAATGCTGGAGTTTGCAAAAAGAATCTTCTGAGACACTGAAATGAACCACAGCACAAAAAGCACAGAACAGTCGGGCCACTTGAACTCTGGAAGAAGCAGGCCAGCTTCCTGTACTCTGGATCTCCTGCTGAGAGAATCCAGTCCAGTGAACTCTCCACCTGGGTCTTTCCTGCCCCGCTTGCCAACCTCCTGGACCTTCTCCACAGAGAGTGTGAGCTGAGTTGCTCCTACACATACATGCCCATGTCCACCCAAATATCCCAGGACACAGGGCAAGCCCTGAGCTCTACAGATGCTGGCTCCTGGCCTGGTTAGAGGGGCCCAGCCAGTATCGAATCTGAAGCCCAAGGCAGGCTCTGGGCTTCCCCAACCGTCAAGCTTTCCAGTTACTCCCAAGCCTGCCTTTTCCTGTCAGTTGCCGCCTAGTGAGCCAACTTCCCCATCTCAACACCATGAAGGTGTGAGGCAGTCAGAGTTCAGGGGTAACCATTATACGCCTATCAGTACAGAGCCCCTTCCCTCACCCCACTTCCAAGACGTCCTCTGCTCAGGCCAGCAGGTTCTGACCAGGCACCCTGGCTTGCGTCTTCTCCCTCATTCACCTTCCCAGCACCCTCAGGCTGGATCTCGTCTCCCTCAGCCTGATTCAGATAAAGACCCTTCTTTTATACTTCTCATTTGGCAACCAGAACTGAAGGTCTGTAAATAGACATTTACTAAGAAATCTAAGCATACTCATGCTAGGAATGTGAACAAGCCTGGCGTGGAAACAGGAAGCTTGCTGGGCATGAGTTCTGGGCTCTGACCAGAGAGCAGAAGAACAGAAGAATGAGCTTGGCAGGCTCGGGTCATTAAGCCTGGCTTCGGGTGACCGGTGGGGTGACTCCGTTTTGTGGCCAGCCTCCACTTTGCTCAGTCGTGCCCTCCAGTGGCAGGCTCCTCTGTGGCAGCAGATGCTTGTCCTTTATGCTAACCTAGATTTGCCTCCATCTGACCCCAGCCCTGAACTGGGGATCTGGCAGGCAGCCGGGGGCCTAGACAGTCCTGATGTACAGAAGCAACTTGAAGCCTTCTTGCCGACTAACCGGGGTCGGCAGGCGCCCTGGAGTTGGTACATCTGGATTTGAACCTGGCTCTGCCTCTAACAGCTGGAGGTCTTTGACTGAGTCCTTATTCCATTGGCCCTCAGGCCCTGTCTTTTGAACAAGTCTGGAGAGGTCTTTTTCACAGGACCATAAAGATCCAGGATGGAAGGCTGGAAAAACACGGTGCCCGTTCTGTAGCATTCCTTCAGTTACCGATAGAGCTGTAACCAGTTTCCAGGAACTGTACACTGCCCAGAGCCCAGCTGCAGCCAGTGACGCCCCCCAAGTGCTGTGGGTAACTGCAGTCTCCTCCAGGCCCCCTTGCCCTGCCACTGGGAGATCCACTGGCCGACCCCAGCTTTCCCAGGAAGCCCCAGAAAGTGGTTGTTCCCTACTCCGGGCCTACAGAGCTCTGTCCTCAGACCCTTGTAGCAGAGCCCCTCTGCCCAGCCATACCAGTCCAAGGACACCAGTCCACTGTTCTTCAGCACCAGCAGGACCACTGACGGCGAGGCATTAAGTGGTGCTGCTCCAAAATTGAAGTCCAGTTTCAGAGGCGTGAAGACCGGAGGCGTATGGCTCATGCTGTGGGAGGCAGAGAAATGGCTCAGTGCAAGGAGGTGGAGACAAGTCAGGGCTCTGACCTTGGGTCCCACCCCCAGGCACAAAGCGAAAAGTCTGGAACTCAGGGCCAGGGAGGTAGCTCCTTAGTCCTTGCCTTCCCAGGTCCCTCTAGGAATAGACAAGAATTTGCTCCCCCACCCTCACCCCCTCTCAGCTTCCTGGGAAAGGCCTGGTGTCGGAGTGTTGGTAGGTGGTCCGTGGACATCTCCGGTATTTCCTGCCTGTCCTTAAGTCTGTCTTACCTGTGCCGGGTGGGCACTTTGTAGGTGAGCTCGCTGAAGGTGGGGTCACGTGTCAAGTAACTGTTGAGCACGTCGAGGTTGAAGAGGTGCCAGAGGTGCTTCCGGGTGATGCCCTCGGCACTGCCCATGGAGCAGATATCCAGGATGGAGAGTAGAGGAAACACAGCTTCCAGAGAGACGTGGCACAGTTCCTGCCTTTCGCCAACCACGCTGTCTGGGAGGGCGGTAGCGTGGGGAAGAGCAGAGGGCTTAGCCCCCCTGGGGGTGGGTGCAGAACCCTGGTCAGAAGCAGCGGCTGACCTTCAGTCTGGAGCACGTTTCCCATGGCAGCCGACCCTTCTTGTCTAAGACTTTCTGTGTGCCAGGCACTGCTTTGTTTTAACACACACCCTGGCACTTCGCTTGCACCACCACTGATTGTCAAACTCGTTGCAACAGAGCATAATTCATAGACTGTAAAAACTACACTCAGACACATACAACCTCAGTAGGCTTTATATATTCACAGGCAGGCAACCACCACCACTAAGTTTTAGAGAGCTTCTACTGTCCCCTTAAAAAACACAGTACCAACTAGTCGACACTCCCCCTCTAGGCCTGCCCCACCTCCAGCTACCACGAATCAATTCTCTGGCTGTGTATTTTATCTATTTTGCATGTTTCAAACATGGAATCATTCAGGGATTTTTTTTTTTTTCTGACTGGCTTCTTTCACTTAGCATCGTGCTTTCAATGCCCATCAATGCGGTGGCCTACATTATCACTTTATTCTTTTTTGTGGCCTACAGTCTGTGATCACCTCCCTTTTACTGACGGGGAAGGTGAGGCATATTCAGGTAGCACCATACTGCCAGTAAGTGTGGGAGAGTCAGAACCCAGTCCCATTGGGTGACTGTTCTTCCGATGACAGTTCCAGGAACTTCCAGCGGGCACGGGGAACAGTAACAACTCCATCTCATGGAGGAGAGAGCCCCGAAGCTTGACTCAGGATTTGCCTGTCATCTCAACAGAAGGCAGCACGTTTGCTGACTCTCATGTCGCCACAGCTCAGGGACACATGTATGGGTGTCACAGGGACAGACGCAGTTACGCACATCAGATCCCAAAGGCGTGGTCCATCCCACCCTCATCCGCTGGGCCAGCTTGTCTTGAACTGAGCATGCCTCTAGGGCTGCATCTCACACTTCACCTCTTCCCTTCTCCCCTTCTGGGCCCCAAATCTCTACTGAGTGCCCAGGTACCTTTGTGGGACAGGAGACAGTAGCTAATGGTCCAGAAATACTGGGAACGGCTCTTAGGACAGGCAGTCAGATAGATGGTATCCTGGGAATGAGGCGGCATGGTCCCCTCCAAGCGGTTGAATTCTAGAGCTGCTGGGAGACGGTGCAGGGGTCATCGGTGGGCAACTGGACAGAGGCCTCTCATGTTCCTCCTCAGATGCCCTCCCCTGGGTCACCACGACACTCCCTGGGAGCAGAGCAGGCTTGGGGTGGAAAGAACTATGCATCTTGATGTCATTCGCGTGTCTGCCCCAGTTACAAAGTGGAAATGCTACATTTTCCACTGTCTTGCCTGACCCACACATGGTGTGGGTCATCTGTCTTTTTTTTTTTTTTTTTTTTTTTTTTGGTTTTTTTGAGACAGTGTTTCTCTGTGTCGCTTTGCACCTTTCCTGGAACTCCCTTGGTAGCCCAGGCTGGCCTTGAACTCACAGAGATCCGCCTGTCTCTGCCTCCCGAGTGCTGGGATTAAAGGCATGTGCCACCACCGCCCGGCTGGGTCATCTGTCTTAAGGACACACAGACACACTCCTCCCTGGCCCCAGACCCAGCCCAGCCCCCAGTACCACAGGGGTCGTTGTTGAGGCCCTTGGGACTGTGCTGCTCCAGGACCAGGCGGTAATAGAGGGTACAGTTGCCATCATTCAGGAGCACCAAAGGCTTGACCTCCCGGCTGTTCACCAGTATGTTCCCGAAGTCCAGCTCCTTTGGCTTGGCCTGAGATCACAGTCAGCCAGCTGTTGGGGGCTCCCCCAACCCTTAGCCTTCAGAGCATTCCCCAAGGAAAGGCAGACCTGAGGTTGTGTGCAAGGATCCATATCTTGTCCCCTGCCTTCTTAAGGCTGGGTACCTGGGACTTTCCCTCCCTCCTAGGTCCTGGCTCCGCCTCCACCAGGGCCTCCACTCACAGAGAGGCATCCGGTAACGCCCATGCCCACCAGCCGAATCCTGTAGTATTTGGTGGCTCGGGGATTGGTCTTTTGCGGCTGTCTGGCTTCCCAGACCCACATCCCCACTCGGAACAGGTACTTGATCTCCTCCAAAGGGCTGAAGGTCCACGTCAGTGTCTGGGGTCACAGAGATGATTCATTCTTGCATGCATGTGTCCAGGACACCCCCTCCCAGGCTCCTGGCTGGGGGAGATCTCAATACCAAAGCTTGACACCATTTTCCATCTGCCTGTTTATTCAAACGCTGAGCACTTTGCACACATGGTATTATCTTGTCTCTGAAGCCCCTCAATCCTACATCCCCATGACAGGGCAGACTTATTTTGATGGAAACTGGAGCTTCAGAGAAGTGGAATTCCTGGACCAGGGTCAGAAACCTGGTGACAGGAGGCTGGGGCAGGAACTCAAGTGGGTTTCTACATGTGTGTGATTTCTCAGGCTCCTGTTTCCTGTCCCTGGGTGTTTATGGGTACCAAGTATTGGTAGTTACTGCTCTGCATCTGACCTACCTCAGACTAGGGACAAAGTTTGTTGTTTTAGGTGCCCATTTGGGTCCCCCTTTTGTACTAATCTGGAACACCCCTTCCTGAGAGAGTCACCCATTTGGACCATATCCAGCTAATTCAAGCTACCTGCCAAGAATCTTGCTGCTTGGATACGATGAATGATAAAATTTAGACCTGCTGGGGCCCTGGCGTCACAAATGCCGCATTCAGTCCCAACTCTGCCCTCCTAATATTGATCTTAATTAAGTACTCTTCCCCTGAGTCTCGATTTCCTGTAAGATGAGGGTGAGGAAGGTGTTACTAAAACCTTCTAAACCTCAGGCTGGGGGAGGTGACTATGGATTGCTCAGGTAGGTGTACATGATAGGCCATGAGAACCACAAGTAAGGGACGGAAAAGGTAAGCGTGACAGGTACCCTCTCATCTACGCTTGGCAATGGGGCCCAGGCACTCACAAGATTCTCATGGGGATGGATGATGCCCTTGGAGGGCTGGACAGCCAGCATCTTCTGGTGCTGCTGGGAGACTCTCCATTCGAACTCCAGGGGCAGCCGTGAGGGGTTGTGAAAGGTGAGGTCACTGGTAGAGGAACAGCCCACCCAAGTGGGCTTGAAAAAGATGCTTTTGCAGGTGTCCAGCTTCAGCTGCAGGGGCTCCTCTCGGCTCTGAATGCTCAGCTCCTGAGCCAGAGGAAGGGAGGAAGGACAAGGCTGTGAACTTTTGGCTCTCCCGACATGTTTAGGAGGAGGCATGGCTGTGCAGATTGTCACCCTTGGAAGGGGATAGACAAAGCTGCTTTCCTGCTTGAACATAGCAGCTTCTCTCGAAAGCATACTAAGAAGAATCCAGAGCTAGGTGTGGCAGATCACTCCAGAAATCCCAGCACTAGAGTAGATGAGGCAGGAGGATTGCCTTGAGTCTAAGACCAGACTGACTTATTTAGTGATATACTGTCTTTTTTTTTTTTTTTTTTTTAAAGATAGGGTTTTTCCCTGTAACTTTGGAGCCTGTCCTGAAACTTCCTCTGTAGACCAGGTTGGCCTCGAACTCACAGAGATCTGCCTGGCTCTGCCTGCCGAGTGCTGGGATTAAAGGTGTGTGCCACCACTGCCCGGCTGTGATATACTGTCTTTAAAACACAAACATCAAACTCTCAGGGACCCAGAAAGGATGTATCAGTTTTTCATGGGGTTGGATGTGGGTCTGCTTTCTAGCCCTGCCCCTTCACTGGCTGAAAACAGCACTCTACCACCTACAGTAGGAGTCTGGGGTTACTGCAGTTTTTCTCTGGCCCCAGACTCCATGAATCAGACAACTCACTGAGAAGCAACAGAGTTGTCACGGGTGGAGCCCAGGGCTCTCTCCCTACTATTTCTCTTTATTAGAGAAATGCCTCCAGCCTCTCCCACCAGCTACTTTGACAGGGACCCTAAAAATGTGGCCTAAGGACCCAGTCTCCCTCTCCCTCGCCTCCTACCTTGAGATACTGGGGGTAAAAGTTGAATTGCAGGTAGAAAATGTGCTGCTTCCATGAGGTGCCCTTGGGGCATGTGCTGATAAGGAAGACCTGGTGGGCCTCGGGAGCTACGAGGCCAGAGGAGGGTCTCAGGGTGATGTCCGAGCTGCTGTTGGGGGCCAGGCTGAAGGTCAACAGCATGGGGCCCTTGTTGACCAGAAGCAGGCTTCTGTAGGAGGGCTCCCCAGAAGACACTGCTGGGAACATCTGGGAGTTGGGGAGAATAAGAGGGAAAGGGATCCTTCCTCAGGTCTTCACCCTAGATACACATTCAGGGACACTCAGGTTTGGATGATGCTGTCTCCAAGGAGATCCAAGATCTCTGCACATAGCCCAAGCAAGGAAGAATTCCTGATAATTAAGGGAGGTCACAGCCTGCCACCAAAGAATACTTGTGTCCTCCAAAGACCTCCAGACATAGGGATGTGGTGGCCTCAGGTCCCAGGGAAAGTCAGGTCTCTAAGGCCTGTCCTCAAATGTAGAGGAGGAGTTGTTTTTAGCAGTGATTTCCAGTTACTCTTTGAAGACTTACTTCCACCCATCCTCGGGGGTCATTAGCTCTTTCTAGATGATTCTCACTCAGGTGTCAGAGGGAGATCAACCACAATAGTCCCAGCTCCTAAACACTTCTCAGCCATCTTGGACAAGGCCAGGACTAGGCTAAACGCTAAACAGGCTTCACAACCCAAGGCCCATAATCCCTGGGCTAAGTTCCTATCTGGCTGTGCCAAAAAGCTCATGTGAGTCAGTACAGAAGCAACACAGGCTGCCACTAGACTGTGGAAAGGCCTCAAGTCACACTGGGAGGAGCTGGCCAGGGACCAAAGGCATCCGTGAAGCATCAGGGAGCATCAGGGAGAGCTTTATTTGAGGGAGGAGCGGCCTCGAGGTGGATATGAAGGAGGCACAGGCTTGGGATGGTGAACAGAAGGGAAGACGATGGAGAAAGCAGGATGGTCTCATGCCATTGTCTCAAAGAGGTGTCCTTCCCAGTAACAAAAACCGGTGAAAAATTGACATAGAGCTAGAAGCTGGGAAGGGACAGCAGAATTGGAGTCTGTGAACTTGGCCCCAGGCCATGCACTTTTCATCCCTGTGCTATCCTGCCTCCAGGGCCGACGATACCTCCAAGGTCTGTCTGAGAAGAGGTCTGGGAATTCATGCTTTGGGCTGGTTTATCCCTAGGGTCCAGCCTAGGGCTTGGGAGCCAGCAGGTGCTCAGTGAGCAGGACAAATGAAGGCGTTGGAAAGTATAGAGGACCAGGTAAAGGTTCCAGATGGAGTGGAGAAGGACTGGTACCCAGTCTTTAGACCGTTCTTGTGCAGGGACCATGGTCCAAGAGCATGCTATTCATTGGCCTCGCTCCCTCGAATGGCCAGGAAGGACATGGGGGTGTATTACTGAGGCCTTTAGAAAGAGAGGCGGGGGTCTCTCATCCTGCTCCCACTGTGGTTGGGGCCGTGCTCACCTTGGGTACATCCAGGGAATATTGGGGGATGTGGTGCTCTAAGGCAGGGTAGTAGCTGTGTCCTCGAGCCCGAACTTTCAGACACCAGGATGGGACCACTGTGCAGTCCTCCTCAATATTGCTGTAGCTCTGAAGGACCTGCAGGGGACAGGCCACAAGGAAATTCAGAGTTCAGTCTGACCCTAGAGGACAGTCACCTTCCCTCCCTGGTCCTATGCTGTAGGCATCCTATATTGGGCGCAAGAAAGGAGGCTGGAGGGAGGCTGCAGAGGATGGCCAGCCGTGCCCTGTCCCTTCAGCTGGAGCCTCTGACTGGCTCTCAGCACACTCTGTGGGAGGAGAGTGGGGTGAGATGTGGACGCAGCATTCATTCTGTAGGAATGGGCCCAGAGCAGTGCTGGCCAATGGAAATACAACACGAGCCACAGATTCCGGCTGAAAATGATGCAATTTTAAAAGTTTCCATGTTTGTTTAAACATTTTTTAAAAAGTGAAATTGATTTCAATAATACATTTATTTAACTTGGTAAACGGTATCATGCAATCATTATAAAAGCTATTACTGAGATAGTTTACATTCTTTTCATATTAAACCTATGAAATTTGGGTATATTTTACACTCACGGTGCATCTCTACTTGGACCACCATACCTGAGTTGTTCACTGGTCATGTATGACTTTCCTGCCAGCACAGGTCTGAAACCTGACATGCTCAGCTTTGGCCAGCCAGAAGTTAGCATCCTATTCCCCCGTCTCTCATTTCCCTGCTAATACATGAGGATGGGGACGGTTAAAGGGATAGGCATGGTGGCCCATGCCTTGGTCTACATAGGGAGTTCCAGGCAAGCTGAGGCTACACAGTGAGACCTTGTCTCATAAAAAAAGAAAGAAGGACAAGACAAGACGCTGGGGGTATCGTTCAGTTGGTAGAGTGCCTGCCTGTCATGCATCGGGCCTTGGGTTTGGTCCCCAGCACCAAATGAACTGAGTGTGGTAGTTTATATCTGCAATTTCAGTACTCAGGAGATGGAGGCTATCCTTGGCTATATGGCAAACTCAAGGCTTGGCCTGCACTAGACAAGATCTTCTCTACAAAAACAAAACAAAACAAAACAGAACACCGCAACCAAGCTTGGAGGCTGAGGCAGAAAGATTGAAATGAGTTGAGGCCAGCCCCGACTATATAGTGAAAGGAACCCTGTCTATGATAAACAACAGAAAACACAAACTACAAATAAAAACAATGACTTTGCTTTGGACTAGGTCTTCAAGGTCTAGAAACCAGGGACCCTCTATCTGAGACCTCCAGAGAGCTCCTCCCTAGGGTACTAAGTTTTCCCAAAGTGCTTTATTCCAGCTGAGTTCTTCCCTGAGGGGAGGGGAGGGAGGGAGACCACACAGAAGTGGGAATCAGAAGGACCAAGTCAGGCCATGAGCCTGGGCCGATCAAACCAGTAGAGGGCACTGTCCAGCTGAGGAAAAAACAGGAGAAGCCTGTGTGGAGAGGATGGGCTCTGTGGCCGCCTGGCGTCCTTGTAACTAGACTCTGCCCTTCAGGCTCCAGGGAGGGACCTTAGTCTCTCCACTTGTTTGGTCTGTATGCACACACCTTATAAACAGCGAAGGCTTCTAGCTCCACAGCATAGAGGCTGTTGGGGGCGGACGGCTGGAAGTGCAGGCGCAGGGCTACGGACTTGAGTGGGCGCACGTCACTAGTGTTTGGGGTCACCCAGAAAGGGCAGTCAGATCTGCAAGTCCAGACCACGGTGATCTTGCCCTTGGTATGGTTCCTCAGGCACAAGGGAACAGGGTTGGGGACCTCAGGCCCAGGACAGGCACCAAAGTCTACATCAATAGGCTCTAGACTGACAGCCGGGGGGAAGACGGCCAGGTCCTTGGTGCCATCAAAAAAGTACTCCGTCATGGGGGGGATATGGGGGTACTTGGTGGCTGGCAGTTCCACATCCTGCAGATCCTGCACAGGGAGAGACTGGGACAGAGTTCAAACGTCATTCATCTTGCTGCTGACTTTCTTCAGCTCCCTCCTTTCCAGAAAGACTGCAAGCTCTCCGTGCGGGTCATCTCCAGCTACACTGGTGTAGGACACAGGCCTACTCAATGACCACTAGGGAAGGGACCGGGGTCCTGGTGAGAGCAGCCTGCCTCTGTGGGGGCTGGAACATCTAGCACCCCACATACCTCCATGGGCAACATGAGGGCCCCGTTCTCATCCTGTTCCAGCTTCTTCTCTTTCAACATGGCAGCCAGGATATCAGGAGAGTAAAATGTCAAGCCCCGAGCCAGGTGTGTTCGGTACCAGGTGAGGTGCTGAGGCCTCAGGATGACTGGCTTGGTGTTGTCTGAGTGGCAAGTCCCAATCAGGTCCAGAAACAGTGGGTCCTGTGACACCAAAGTCCGCATCACATGGTGACATTTGTCGGTGTGAGACAGAGCATGGGGTAGGTGGTGAGGCAAGGGGATGTAGGGGCTGGACAGAGGACAGATGGGAAGCAGAGGCTGAAGGGTCAGGGGAGCATCCTGAGAGCCGCCCTCTAGTTGAGGAGATAGTGGGACTCCAGAACAAGTCAAGAGGAGCAGCCTCCACCTGGAGATAGGATGCTCAGTTATTGCCTGCCTTTCCCCCACTTCCCATGGGTCCTGGGCATTCTCCTGTGTATCAGGGCCAATCAGGAGCCTACCAGACTAGCATTTAGCCCTGCCCATGGAGGGGGGATGGTGGAAACCAAGGCTGTTCTACCCTTTCACTTCAAGGCCTCCAGGAGCTCATGCTTCATTTGTGAGAATCGGGCAAAGAAACCCTTCCCTAGGTAGAGGGGTGTAGCCCAGAGCCCAGTTGATGAGGACAGGCTACATCTCAGCCTAAACTTTGTCATGGTGTCCAGATACTGCACATCACATTTGCCCAAGGGGCTGGGTTTGGGCTCTAGCTTCAGAGTCCCCACCCTGCTTGTGCGGTGTGGGCTGATGTCCAAAGCTCCCCTTCCCAGCTCGCTGACAACAATACCAGTGGTCCTGGAAGCAGCAGAGCCTACGGCAAACTTGGCATGCCCACCTGGATTAGTGAGCTTTCATGCACCCCTGGCCAAACTCTGCCCCTAAAGCCATGGCAGAGAGTCTAAAGATGACCTAGGCAGACAGCCTTAGATGTTCTGAAAAGAGGGGAGAACCCACCAAGCCTTGCTTTCATCTCTGAGTCTCATGGCCTCTCACTAAACAGAATGGCCTGTTTATCCCCATCTTGGTCTCTTCTCCATCACTCACCTGGTGGTGGATGAGACAGGCCACCCTCCGGAAGCAGATGATAGGATGTGTGGGCTGGTAGGCGCAGCGCAGGGTCATACGGGCCTTGCCTGCCAGGGTTCCAAAGGTGGGCCTGATGCTGAAGACGCTCTCCTGGCAGTCAATGTCAAACTGGAAGTGAGCTATGCAGTCCGACTTGTTCTCGATCCACAGGGTCTGCTCCGAGCGCTCCCCGAGCCGGACCCAGCTGAAGTTGATGCAGTAATGCTGCAGGGATACATCAGGACCTAGGCAGAGGAGATGGGTCCTCGTGAGAGGGCTCTGTCTCCTTGTGTTGGCTGGGGTGCCAGCCTCAAAGGAGATCTCATAAGAGGTCCCACTGCTGGGATGAGGAGCGCCCTAGAGCTAGATGGCCAGTCTGGATAAGGCCCAGGCCCCCTACAAAATTCTGAGTTCCTCCATCACTATCTGGAAAGACAGGATCACCAGGTATCCAGAATGCTTCCCTACACGGCCACCAGGGGACAGCAGACACCTAGGCTGAGGGACCAGGAAGCAGAGGTCTCTCTGGAGTAGACAAAGAGCTCAAGGGAATGACTCCCTAGTGGGATGCTTATGTTCTGGGGAGTACAGCCTCCTGGGATGGCCATTACCTTTACAGAAACCAACGACTTGGAGCAGAGTTTGGGAGGCACAGCCAGAAGGCACAATGGAGAAGTAGTCTATGGCTCTGCTGTCCAAGGTCTTGGGGTGGAAGAACACTGACAGGCATTTCTTCTCTCCTGCGGGCACGATACCTTGGCTTATGGAGCATGAGAAGGTATGGTCTTTGGTCAGCATGTCCTCAGACATTTCAATCTTGAAGGGGGCGTTAACCTGTCGGGTCAGGGGTCACAGGGAGGAAAAGTTCTAGTCACAAGTTCAGGCAGTCTGTGGAAGTCTTTCTCATACTGAGGAAGTCACATGAGGGGTCAGGGACAACTCGTATGCAGTCTGGCCTATGTGAGTATCGGGTAACACAGGGAGAAAGGAGCCACGCTGTGTGTCCCACCTCAAGGCTGCCCAAAGTGGGGGCATCGTTTTCTTCTCCCAAAGGTAGTATAAGAGCTAGCCTCAGACCTGGGGTCAGGACACTCAGGGGGCTAAGGGCACCTGAACCCAGCCTCAGCTGACAGGGAGAGAGGAACACCTGATGATGGCTGTTGACACACACACACACACACACACACACACACATACACACATACACACACACATGTGTGTGTCCTGTGTTTGTATCAACAGTCACTAGTGTACAAGGCTTTGGGTCTGAGGGTGGAGAGGAGGGAGGAGGGGTTATAAGGGTGGGTCATAAGCATACCGAGTCTTGGGGTCCCTGAGTCCTGCCCCTTCCCTCTTGCCCATCCCTTCCCAGTACATGCACACCACAGACGGATTGTACAGCCTGATCTGCCGCTCCATGGTGCAGCCCACGGCGACCGAGCCGAAGTGTAACACCTTCTGGAAGCCCTCCGTGTCCTGGTCCTTCGGCTGCTTGTGCTTTATGCTCACCAGCAGCTGCGTACATTTAGCTGGGGCAGAGATGGGGTGGGGGCTTGAGGGGAACCTAGCAGGACCTCTATAGCCCCAGCTGAACAGTCCCGAGAAGGCATATGTCATTGTCCCCTGCCCACCACCGGGAGGGATCGTCTGTGACTTGATAGACAATAAAGCAGGTGAAAAGACAAGGAGGGTCCTGCGGGGGGAGGGGCACACTGAGGTCTAAAACCAGGGAGGGTGCAAGGTCTCTGGGGACAGATGGGAAGGCAGGTCTACCTGCAGCCTGTATCTGGATGCTGTTCTTCTGTCTGGCTCCCTTTCCATACCAGCACAATGCCTCGACATCATGGATGACTGCTATGCGGGGCTCAAAGGTCACCTTGATCTTACAACCCAGGCCTGGCTCCAGCATCCCCGTAGTGGGAAGTATCTGGAACGGGGTTGGGACTTCCCAGGTGAAGAAGGTGGGCAGGTCCCTACGAGTAAGGGGGTAGGTCAGGTCCTCGGGTTCTGCTGTCCTCTGGCATAAACTTGTCTCCTCCGCTCCCTAGGGCTCTCCTCCCAGGGGCTGCTATCGCCCTTCCAGGACCTTAGTTAGCCCTTTCTTCTCACCCCACATTGTTCAGACAGAACCAAGTCTCCACTGTGTCTCCAATGGCACATATGGGCAGTTGCAGGGATGATGGGCAGTCTAGCATGTGGCAAGGCAAGGTGGCCTTCAGGGACACGTAGAATACCCCTTCTTCTTTCTCAAACCACAGCTGGTCCGTGTATTCCTTCTGCAGGACAGAAGGCAGAGGAAGAGGCAGTCACCAGTGAGTGGTACCCAGGTAAAACTCGGGCTCATACATCCCACCTCTGCTAAGCCATCCCTTCAATAAATCCCTGGCAGGCGGGCTTGGTTGTAGCCCATCATGTTAGAACTTTCTGAACTCTTTTTTTTTTTTTTTTTTTGTTTTTGTTTTTGTTTTTCGAGACAGGGTTTCTCTGTGTAGCTTTGCGCCTTTCCTGGAACTCACTTGGTAGCCCAGGCTGGCCTCGAACTCACAGAGATCCGCCTGGCTCTGCCTCCCGAGTGCTGGGATTAAAGGCGTGCGCCACCACCGCCCGGCTTTTTCTGAACTCTTATATTGTCTTGGCCTCTGAGAAAAGGGCCACTTCTGTGGGAATCAAGGAATTCCAAGAAGCCAGATACAATGGCATACCCCTGCAATTGCAGCTATTCGGGAAGTGGATGCAGGAGGATCACACAAACCTAGAGGTTTCAGGATAACCTGGGCCACATAGTGAGACTATGACTCAACATAATGATCCTCAAAGACAAAAAGTTTCACACACACACACACACACACACACACACAGAGAGAGAGAGAGAGAGAGAGAGAGAGAGAGAGAGAGAGAGAGAGAGAGAGAGAGAGGAGGAGAGAGAGAGAGAGAGAGAGAGAGAGAGAGAGAGAGAGAGAGAGGAGAGAGACACAAATCTGAGAAGTTTGCAGGGATCAAAAGGCTAAGGAATCTAGAGCTTTCTGGTGATAATCACAGCCTTTATGACCCCATACCCAGTGGGGAACACCCCTCTATTGAATGAGATCAAAGTCTGAGCCTTTTTTTTTTTTTTTTGAGTCTTTCTAAGCTGTATATCTTTTTGTTTGTTTGATTGGTTGATTTTTTTTTTTTCCTGAGACGGGATCTCATTTTGTAGCCTTGACTGGCTTCATTCAACTTGTTATGTAGACCAGGATAGCCTTAAACTCAGAGAAATTCTGCTTCTCAAATGCAGGATGTACAGGTGTGTGGGGAAATCCCTGCTGCTTGGACAATCCTCCTAGTCTGAGGTCTCTGTTCTTTTGCCCTTCCCTATACTTCATTGCTTCTCTGGCAGACCTTACCTCTTCCAGAGGTCGGAAGATGATGGGAAGTGTGAGGGTTATGCCTGGGCTCAGGAAGATGGGCTGAGGAACCATGGTGAAGAAGAACTTGGTCTTGGGAGGCCTGCAGAGAAGAGCCAGGTGATGAGCATGTCGGAGCTGGGCTCAGAACCACCAGAGGAAGCCAAAGTCAGAGGACTGAGAAAACTCAATAGGGGGCCGGATTGCAAGTCCTTCTCCTTTTATTTTATCTTATTTTTTTTTTTTTGAGATAGGGTCTTGTGTAGCAAGGCTGACCTCAAACTCACTACATGGAGCCTTGAACTCCTCCTGATCCTGCAGGTATGTGTCCCCATACCTGACTCCTACAGTCCTTCGTATCAAGATCTGTGTCTGATGAAGATGATGGTCATGGAGAGATATGAATAGGCTATCCTGATTTAACAGGGACCCAGCAGGGTAGCACGGGAGCATCAGACTTTCAGAGTGTTAGGAAGAACATGATGTTGATAAGGACTCCAGCAACGGTCAGGTAAGTGTAGGTAGGACAATCATATCCACAGGAAAATGTAACTTACAAAACCAACTCGAGAATTATACAGTGAACTTTATGGTCACTCTGCCCCAAACCATTAAAGAAGTGGAAAGGGTAGGCATAATGTTCCTATAGAGAAAGTTCTAGAATAGATGGATTCACAAGCAAGTCCCACCTAGCATTAGAGGGAAGACAAGTCCAGTTTTCTGTTTGTTTTGTTTTTAATGTATGAGTGCTCTGTGTGCATGTATGACTGCATGCCAGAAGAGGGCATCAGATCCGATTACAGATGGTTGTGAGCCACCATGTGGTTGATGGGAATTGAACTCAGGACCTCTGAAAGAGCAGCCAGTGTTCTTAACCGCTGACCCATCTCTCCAGCCCGATAATTCCAATTTTAAGCTCTTCTGGATAATATAGAAACAGTCCCAATGTAGTCTTTGAAACAACCATATGTCATTGCTAAAACCTGACAGAGGCAGAAAGAAAACTACAGACTAATCTCAGAAACAAAATATTAGTAAAAAGGAACATAATAATGTTCAAATTATCCAGAAATAATTCAGAAAGTCAGTTGATATAATCGACATATAAAAAATAGGAAAAAAATGATATCTCAATTAAAAGATGTTAGGGGCTGGAGAGATGGCTCAATGGTTAAGATTACTTGCTGCTCCTTCACAGGACCCAAGTTTGGTTCCCAGAGCCCACACGGTAACTCACAACTGCCTCTACCTTCAGATCTAGGAGATCCAACACCCTCTTCTGGCCTCAAGGTCATCCAAACACATATGCATGTACACATATGCAGACACACACATATGCATATAAATAAAAATAAATTTTAAAAACAACTTTTAAAAATGTTAGAAAACCTAGCCAGTCGGTGGTTCATAATTGTAATTCCATCACCTGGGAGGATTGCCACAAGTTCGAGGCCAGCCTGGTTTATATAATGAGTTCTTGGTCAGGCAGGGCTATATAGTAAGATCCTGTCTCAAAACAAACAAAAAATTGACAGCCTTCAAAAAACTATCAACCAACAAAAAACAAAAACAACTTTAAGCATATCACATATAGCTGGGCACAGTGACACATGTCTATAATTCCAGAACTTGAGAACCAGATGTAAGGGGACTCAGTACTGTAATGTGTAATCCCCAAATTGTCTATATATT
Source organism: Peromyscus eremicus (assembly GCF_949786415.1). Classification (NCBI taxonomy): domain Eukaryota; kingdom Metazoa; phylum Chordata; class Mammalia; order Rodentia; family Cricetidae; genus Peromyscus; species Peromyscus eremicus. The sequence continues at coordinate 36,647,740 of NC_081429.1, read as the reverse complement.
CAGTCAAACCCCATTATCACACACAAAAAGTAGGTGTGTAATACCTGATTTGATTGAGCTGATTTTAAGTTTTTAAGGAAGTTCAAAAGGAGAAGAACAACAGGTCATCTTGAAGAGGTGGAGGGCCTCACACAACCAGATATCAAGTTTACTGTAAATTCAACTAATTAATTCAGGCTGCAACGACTAAGCCCAGGATCACACTAGTCAGTCAGGAGCACAGAGCGGCTCCCAGCTATGAATCAACACATCAACAGTTGATGTGTGTCAGTGGCAGAGACACCATCAAGTGGAGTGTGTCAGCTTTCATAAATGATGCTGAGAAAACCGAACGTTCAGTTGAGGAAGTGTATTATCAAACCATTCACAAACAGCAATTCCGTATAGGTAAAAGAACAATTCGAAAGTCTCTTTGGAAAAATACTCTAGGGAAATATCTTCATGACCTGGAGGTGTATACAGAAAGGCAAATCAAGTTGTTGTTTTTTTTAATGTTACAAAAGCGTATCATATTCTTTCATTCAAAGTTCATGAGGCAAATTAAACTCTATTATTTAAGGCCAACACATATGGCAAATCCATTTGGAAACAGCAAGGAAGTTGTTAAAGCTGGAGGCGGGATGGTTCTCTGTGGGGAGGAAGGTCCCATGCTGTGGGCTCCAGTTATTATTTCTAGGATTTTCACACTGCGTGTGTTTTGAACGTTCTTCTGGATTGATGGGTTTTTAAAGGTTGTTTTGTTTTCTTTTTAAAGAGAACTCACTTCAGGGGCTTGCAGCTCAGGTTCTGGGCCCCTCGTTCTGGTACCTGTACTTTATCTTCTGGATCTTCAAGGAGAGGTTTTTCAGAACCAGGTTCCTCGTGATCTCCTTGCCCAGCTCCCAGCCTTTCCAGTGAAGCTCCTCGGTGACCTCGATGCCCCAGACCACCCTCTTCTTCACTTCGTTTTGCTTCTTGGCAACACATATTTTCCTGTCCAGGGGACTTGAAAGCTGTTCAGGCATCAGGATAAAGAGAAGAAGCAAATATCAGCGGGAATAGGATGCTAAGACTCAGAAAACAGGTGAAGATGCCCCCATCTCCATCCTGCTTTCATCGCTTCAGGGATGATGACGTCCCTCACCCTGGGGTGTGGACTAGAGAGAAAATGGAGTCCAGCATCATCACATCCAAAGTCACTGCAATGGTTTGCTCATAAAAGGCCCAGCAATGAGGTCTTACCTGAGCTGCCCTATCCAACTCCTCCACCAGGTTTGCAGACGGAGGTCCTGGCTGCTGGGTTCTGTCCCTTGGGCATCCCCAGGCACCTCTTCCTGAGGAACCTTTGCCTCCTGCTCTTTCTCAACCTGCCCTGCTCCCCAGAAGCCTCTCCTAGCTGGAATGATCTACCACAGGCATTTCCCCAGAATGCAGGACATCCCACAGTTCCTTCACCTGACCATCAGCTGGCTGTTGGAGCAGAGGAAGGAGCCAAGTTGCCTGTGACCAACTCTCACCATGCCCTCCCAGGCCAGGTCACACGCTGCTTAAGATTTAGTGTGCCAGTGTTTCCCTGACTATAACAGAAACAAACCAACCAACCACTTCTTCCATTGATCCATATCACTTATCTAGCTGAGAAGAGAAGAGGCCGAAACCTCTTAGGCAGTAAGATGGAGGACGGGTAAACTGGACACCTCTTCCTGCCATGACCATTGCCGTGGACACTCAACTCACTGCCTTTTTATCTTTGACCAGTTATTGCTTGTCTGTTGTCCCATAACACAAGATGGAGTCAACCAGTCAGCAAATATCTGTTGACTGCCATGTGCCAGGCACTGTACGAGGCACTCGGGCTATGATGGTGAAGAAGACATGAATCCCTTCTCTCTGGAGATTACATTCTCCGTTTCAGTGTTTCCTAAGAGCCTTGGATGGCCAGTATACTTTCTTTCCCTGATTGCCTATGGAGGAAAGGGGGTACAGATGATGGAGGGGAATCCATCATCAAAATCAGTTAGTGCATCTGTCAAGATCCAACCAGGAAGTAAGAAGCCGCTCTAGTGCTCAGTCAGGGGTCTCAGGCTCAGGGGGTGGGGTGCTTCCTGGGCAAAGGTGAGGAACTGAGTTCAGATCACCAGCACCCATGTAAAAGTTGATTGCAGTGGCATGTGCCTGTAACCCTAGCCCTGGGCAGTGGTGAGGGCCAGAGAGTTGGAGACAGGCAGATCCCAGGGACTTGCTAGACAGATAGTCTAGCCAAAATGACAAGCCCTAGCTTCAGTGAGAGGCTCTCTCAAAATGTAAGGTGGAGAGTGAGAGAGAAAGATACCTGATAGTAATTTCTGGATTCCAAACATGCCCATATAGACAAGTACACACCACATCACACACACACACACACACACACACACACACACACACACACACACACTACCAAGTAGTACAATACACAGTCAAAGACAGAGGGAAAAAAACCCTACAGATTATCAACATCAATAAATGCCCAGCATAATTGGAGAGAGAGCTCAGAAGTCAATAGCCCTTGCTGCTCTGGCAGAGGACCAAGTCCATTCCCAGCACCCACCTGTACTCATATCTGCCCAGGGCTCCATCTAGGGAGGGTAAGTGCCAGAGTGTAGATGGGGGAGTCAGTCCCTCAGATTCTCACCACGTTGTACTGTCACAACACCCCTTCACGGTCTTGCCACGCTTGATCCACCATCCTGACCAGATCCTCACCTGGGTAGTGACACTGCTACTTGCCAATGTGCTGGCGCTCAGGCATGATCCATCGTTCACGGTATTCACGGTGCAGTCTCCGCTCTCCCTGGGCCTCGTAGTGTGGCATGAGTGTGCGATGAGCATCTAGCCAAGTCAGAAATTCCTACCAGATCCACACAGGAGTCTGGAACTGGGAGGGAAGCAGAGGAGGAACATGAAGAAGAGAGTTGATGGAGGAAACTCACCATTATTGAGATGGAGGAGAGGTATGCTCCCTATTCTGACAGTGCTCTGAGGTGGCCCCGTGAGAAACGAGGTTGAACACAAGCTCCAGAGCTTTGGCTCAGTGGCCTGAGTGCCACTCAGGAAACCACACATAAAGTCCATGCAACCATGTTCTTCCATGGTCACACATGACATTAGTTTGCTTCCTACTGCTGCAATAGACGCCATGACCAAAAATAACTTAGAAAGGAAAGGGTTCATGTTTGTCTTCCAACTCCCAGGAAAGTCAAGGCAGGAACCTGGAAGAAGGAACTGAAGCAGGAACACTTTTTACTGGCTTGCTCTCCATGGTTTACTCAGCTTGCTATTTAGACATAGCCTCACTATATAGTCCTGGCTAGCCAGGAACTTGCTTTGTAGACCAGGCTGGCCTTGGCTCACAGAGATCTGCCTGCCTCTGCCTCCCAACTGCTGGGATTAAAGGTATGCATCACTGACTGACTGTGACTTGCCTTTTATTTAACCTAAAAATCTCCCTTTTCAAGTTGGTGGTTGAGTTCTCCGTGCATTCAGATTCAACAGTCTCATGATCACCTGTGGGAGTTTACACACTTCCTGCAGACACACTCATTCCCTCTTCACCAAGCAGAGAAAGCCTCTGTTGACTCATTTCTTCCTAGAGGGTTCTCCAACCACTGGAGGGAACCGTCTCCGTTCGTGCCTTCATCCCATCCATTCATTCACAGAGCGTTTGCTGAACACTTACTACCCAGCCTGCACTCTGCTAGACATGGGACAAGACAAGTAAGGTTCCTACCTTCAACCGTAAAGTGGGTGATCCAGACGGGATCCAAGAAATGCAAGCTGGGGATGGGGAGAAGAGTCGTTACTTCTCTGTCTTTGGATAGCTTTGCAGTCCTGCCCCTATTCCCTGATCTCTCAGATATCGGGGGATTCGACAGACAGTTCCTGCCTCACCGCTCTGAAAGCCCCCACACAACACATCAATCTATCTCTGAAAGGTCAGAGAAGAGAGGAAACGAAATAGGGTAGAGGAGCGGTCCAACCCGGTCTTAGGGCAGTGAGCACGGAGCCTACTAGGGACAAATGGGGTCATTTCCAACGTTTCGCGGTGAAAAGACGGTGCAGCTGTGGGGATTTTGTTGCCTTGCCTTTTGGTTTTGTTTTAAACCAATTTTCTAGTTTCAAGGTGGGGAAAAAAAGATACCACCAGCTCCTTTTATTTGCCTAATTTCCGATCTTAAAATTTTCCAAAATAACCGGTGGAAAAACGGGGGTGGGAGGAGTGGGTGTTGCCATGTATAGTCGAGGAGAAAACGGGTAAAACGAAGGGAACAAATTATACTTAGAGGGCTCCTCCAGGTCTCCCTGATCCCGCGTCTGATTAATCCCACCCACGACGAAAGGGCTCTCTGAAGACCCGCCAAGATTTCCTGGAGGAAGGGGTCTCGGTACAGACACCTTCCTTGACACTTACTTCTCTCGCTGGGCTCCAACGTTCAGAACTCATACTGCCGCCATACTGACGTCTCCATAGATACAGGACGCGAGGGACACAGTGTCTCTTGGTATCCCAGGGCAACGACGGCAACCCCAAAGAGCCAAAGTTCAGAGAAAGCGAATGAGCACTTCCCCCCTTTTCATTTATTTTCTTCATTTTCTCTTTTTTCTTTTCTTCTTCTCTTTTCTTCTTCTTCTTCTTCTTCTTCTTCTTCTTCTTCTTCTTCTTCTTCTTCTTCTTCTTCTTCTTCTTCTTCTTCTCCTCCTCCTCCTCCTCCTCCTCCTCCTCCTCCTCCCCCCCCCCTCCTCCTCCTCCTCCTCCTCCTTCTCCTCCCCCTCCTCTTCTCCTCCTCCTCTTTCTCCTCCTCCTCCTCTTCCTCTTCTCCTTCTCCTCCCTCTCCTCTCCTCTTCCTGTTTCTGCTTCTTTTGGTGAGGATCAATTAATCACTAAGTCCTGACGTTCAGTCTTGACTCCCAGACTTTCCCTACTGTAGCAGCTACTGTGATCTTCTTCCAGTCCCCACAAAGTAAACATGGTCTCCCTAATTTTTAGGGCATCCTGGCAGTCATTACTTTAGTAGACAACCATATTCATATACTGTTGCTGGGCTCAGTACCTGAATGGGAGTCATTCCTAATCTCTTGGGGTAGACATTGTTGATCTCAGCTCCGCGCATCATTCCTTATGATCACAACTATTCAATTGAAAACAGCCCCTGGTTATTTCTTATACACAGCGATTTGTAAATGTGTTCCTTCTGCTGGTGAAAGAGAATGTCTTTGGCATTTTCTTCCAGGGTGTCTTCTGGCCCAAGATCAAGGTGAATTAACTCATTTGAATAGAGTCAAAAGTTAGTGGTGTTGGGGATTTAGCTCAGTGGTAGAGTGCTTGCCTAGCAAGTGCAAGGCCCTGGGTTCGGTCCTCAGCTTAAAAAAAAAAAGTTAGTGTATGAGGAAATTCTTACATCTAATAGGGATTTTGGGAAGCCCTGTTGTCTGTGCATTGGTGTGCATGTCGGGAGAAAGGTCTCACTGCATAGACAGGGCTGAGAATCTCAAAGTTCATTCTTTGGCAATTAAATATGTTTTACTGCCTGAGCCGTGAACCCATTTCTTCTCAGAATGAAAAGGGTGTGGTATGGTTATAGAGGGAGAGCTTAGAGAGCTGGGGGCAAACCCAGAAAATAAACCAGCAGTTTGGAGGCTCGGGGTTCACTTGCGTAAGGTGGGCCAAAGTGACAAAGCGACCTGAGTTGGCCTGGGAGATCATGGGACCAGCGGAAAGCAGGAGTGCTGGAAGGGCAGGCCAGGAGGTCAGTTAAGTCATGCCAGTCCGAGGAAGCCTGGAGTTTTCTGGGGATTAAAGGATGTGGGACTCAGTGAGTGCTTCACTGGTTTGAACGAGACTCTCAGAATCAAAAGCCTGCACTTTGGACATGATGTCGTTTATACTGCTCGGAGTTCCTATAATGATTTCTTTCTTGTTTTTCCTCAAGTTCTTTTTTAATCAGCCTGACTCTGCTGAACTTTACGGGGGGGAACCTTTTCATACTTATGCCAGAAAGAAGTGGAGAGAGCGTTGACCCTTGAAGCGAGACTTGGTGGGGACCTTAGGGACCCCAATAAGAAAAAGCTGATGACGAAGTCAGACTTTTTCGGAACGATGTGTCCTTCAGTCTCCATTCATGAGAAACTTCTTCCCAGAATCCCGTCTGTTTATAACTTGGCGGATTCTGAGCTGGGATGAAGAAAGGACACAGTCCCTTTCACCATCATACCCCGTGTTTCTATGGAATTTTAACGGCCTCCTGGAAGCTCGATGGAGTGACCTCAACTGATGTGGGGACTCCCAAGGAGAGGCCCCCGCCTACTGGACTTTGCCCAGCAAGGTGAATAACCTGGAAAGGTATGGTTGGGTGCTGGGTGTGAGTGGAGGGAAGAGGAAGCTGGACTGGCCTTGGAAGTCCCCTTCTCAGGAGCTGAGATTCTCTGGAAGATAATAGGTGTTGGATCCCGGTGGTCACATCCTCCCCAGGCCCGCAGACACAGGTTCTGTTCTTTTCAAGGTTGTTAGTGAAAGTGAATGATGGTTCAGGAAACTGATAAGGACCAACACGTTAGAAAAAAGGAAGGATGTGGGGGAAACCTGGGGCTGGAGGCCAAAGCACAATTAGCAATTTGGGCTTCACCACATACAAAATATTCGTGCTAAGTATCCTTTCCAAGTGTCTTCTCACCTTCTCCCCTTGGATCCTGGCTGGGAAATCAGACAGGCCTGGGATTAACCTTTGTTATCTTCTGGCTGTTAAGACTTTGAAAAAGTCACGTGATCTCTCTGAGCCTCAACTTCCTTATCTATTTGTTGTGGGCAGTTGTTTTCTCTTTCGTGTGTTTGTAGATACAGGTTCTCATTTCGTAGACCAGGCCTGCCTCACACTTGAAATTCCCCTGCATCAGCTTCCAGGGTTCTAGGCATTTGACACAAAGGCTTTGTTGATTAACTTCCAAAACACAGTGTGAAGATAAAAAACACTTTCTCCCCGCCCCTCTGATCTCCATAAATAAGCCACCCAGCTTTCTGCACACCTTCCCTTTCTCTCCTCTCTCTCTCTCTCTCTCTCTCTCTCTCTCTCTCTCTCTCTCTTCCTCTCTCTTTTTCTTTCTTTCTTCCTTTCTCTCTTCCTTCTTCTCTCTCTTTCTTTCTCTCCCTTCCTTCCTCTTCGTTCCTTCCTTTCTTTCTTTATGTTTTTGTTTAGGTTTTCATTTTTTGAGACAGAGTTTCTCTATGTAACAGCCTTTGTTGTCCTGGCACTCAGTCTGCAGTCCAGACTGGCCTCGAACCCAGAGATCTGCCTGCCTCTACCTCCTGAGTGCAGGAATTAAAGGCATGCACCACCATGCCTGGCCTCACCTTCCCTCTCTGCCAGCCTTGGCCTCTGTGCAGTGCATTTTCCCCTTTCCATATTCCCCTCCTCTGTTTCTCCAGGACAGAGGCTGTTTTGCTGTGCTGAGATAGAGAAAGCTAAACAGGAGGGTACCTAAGTGCTGGGGGATGCTCTGCTGACCAGTCGACAAGTCCACCCAGCACCTATAGATGAAAGGGCCACCCTTCCAGAACTGAAGGGGCTGGAGGCCAATGTATTCATTACATTTTTCACCATTGTTACTGAATACCTAGTAGAAGCGATTTAAAGGAGGAAGGACTGGTTTGGGCTTGAGATTCGAGAGGGTATTGTCCAGCATGGTGGGGAAGGCATGGCGGAGTTCATGGCGGTGGGAGCACGCGTCCGGGACTCCTCACATCTTGATACATCAGCAAGCAAAGAAAGAAGAGGGCTAGCACTACACTCTTCTGGGTTTCTTCTTTTCCCCCTTTTATTCAGGCTGGGCCTCCGGCTCGCGGGGCGATGCCACCCACATGCAGGGTAAGTCCTTCCTACTGAGTTAATCTCTCTGTAAACACCCTCATAGTCATGCCCAGAGGTGTGTCCCCCCAGAGGAATCAGTCATGCTGACAGTGAAGATTAACCATTACAGCTGTCATGTGACAAGAGAGCTCAGAGGAAAGGGCTTCGACCTGTTTAGGGCCAACCCGTGGGAGTCCAACTTCCCTAGACAAACCTCACCCCTCCTAGACGGCCTTCTTCCTCCACCGATCCTCTAAACTGCCACGGAGTAGAAAGCCACGGAGCCAAGAGTAAAGGAAAGGGGCAAAAAACCTCATGCTACTTCATCTTAAAATTTTTAAGCTCAAGTCCTGGTTCCATCTTTCTCTTTGTTTTTATTTATTTATTTATTTATTTTTTCTTTTCTTTTTTTTTTTTTTTTAATTTTTATTTTGCAATACAATTCAGTTCTACATATCAGCCACAGATTCCCTTGTTCTCCCCCCTCCCGCCCCCCTCACCTTCCCCCCAGCCCGCCCCCCATTCCAATCTCCTCCAGGGCAAAGCCTTCCCCACAGACTGAGATCAACCTGGTGGACTCAGTCCAGGTAGGTCCAGTCCCCTCCTCCCATGCTGAGCCAAGGGACCCTGCATAGGCCCCAGGTTTCAAACAGCCGACTCATGCAATGAGCACAGGACCCGGTCCCACTGCCTGGATGCCTCCCAAACAGATCAGGCCAATCAACTGTCTCACCCACTCAGAGGGCCTGATCCAGTTGGTGACCCCTCAGCCATTGGTTCATATTTCATGTGTTTCCGTTCGCTTGGCTATTTGTCCCTGTGCTTTATCCAACCTTGGTCTCAACAGTTCTCGCTAATTGGACTCCCAGAGATCCACCCGGGGCCTAGTCATGGATCTCTGCATCCAGATCCCTCAGTAGTTGGATGAGGTTTCTAGCACGACAATTAGGGTGTTTGGCCATCCCATCACCAGAGTAGGTCAGTTCGGGCTGTCTCTCGACCACTGCCAGCAGTCTGTTGTGGGGGTATCTTTGTGGATTTCTGTGGGCCTCTCTAGCACTTTGTTTCTTCCTATTCTCATGTGGTCTTCATTTACCATGGTCTCCTATTCCTTGTTCTCCCTCTCTGTTTTTGATCCAGCTGGGATCTCCCACTCCCCCAAGCTCTCTTTCCCTCGACCCTCGCCCTTCACTACCCCCACTCCTGTCCAGGCTGTTCATGTAGATCTCATGATCTATATTTATTTATTTTTTAAAAAAGATTTTATTTATTATGTATGCAGTGTTCTGCCAGCAGGCCAGAAGAGGGCGCCAGATCTCATTACAGATGGTTGTGAGCCACCATGAGATTGCTGGGAATTGAACTCAGGACCTCTCTGGAAGAGCAGCCAGTGCTCTTAACCTCTGAGCCATCTCTCCAATCCCTTTTCTCTTTGTTTTCATTTGTTTATCTGTTTGTTTAGTTGGCTGGTTGGTTTGGTTTTTGAGACAGGGTTTCTCTGTGTAGCCTTGGTTGTCCTGGAGCTTGCTCTGTAGACCTTGAACTCAGAGATCTGCCTGCCTCTGCCTCTTGAGTGCTGGGGTTAAAGGCATACACCACCACTGCCTGGCTGGTTCCATCTTTCAATAGCTGGACAATGTCAGACAAATAGTAAAGCTTCTCTTTATTTATCTGTTAAACTGGAACAAAGAGGGGTAGTATTCAAAACACTTAACAAATGGTAAGGTATAGGCACTGGATTTCACAGCATAAACACCAACTTTCTTTGAGGCAGAACAGTGTCCTAGAGTCCACATTGTCCCAGGGCTTGACTCTTTAGTTCTTGGGTCATGGGAGAGAGCCTGGGATGTGGGGAGAAGACTGAGAGACCAAGCTTGGGGGGGGGGGTTCAGCCAATGGCCAGTAAAGCTATTCTATACTAGTTTCAATTCAGTCCTGAGGACAGATTCTTACCTTACCAGCAACTGTACATCCAGATCTTTATTTCCACATGAAGTCCCTCAAATCTAAGTGATGAGGTTGAATTCATACTTAGTTTGATGACCCCGGGCTCTTTCCCAAGCACTCTACTCTACTGTCTTCCCAGGGATACCCCCCCTCAGTTCATTTTATGCTTTGGGGGTTTGAGGTTAGGAAAGAGAAGCTTAGAAAGCCAAGTAAAGAGGAAGGGGGACGGCCAGGACTGATGGAGCTGTCCATGGTGCTGGTACCTCAAGTAGACATGGAACTGGAAGCCCAGGAGAAGACTATGTGGGCAAGAAAGGAAGCTAAACCCAGCAGGCCCTCTGCCAATGACGAGGATCAATAAGTGGAGACCTTAGATCTGAGGGACTTCATGTTGAAATAAAGACATGACAGCTGGCTTCCTGTGGACATGAAAGTCCTCTCGGGCGAAGATAGGAAAAGAGTTCACTTGTGGTTGGTCCACAAGATTCTGTCTTCATTAGATTTTTTTTTAAACCATGCCAGTTTGCATTATTTGGTGTTGCTAACCTTGATCTCTTTGTTAAAGTGGTGTCTGCCAGAATGTTCCAGTATAAAGTTGTGATTTCATCTATTCCTTATTAGATTTTAGTTCTGTCCAGTTTTTGCTTTTCTAGGATTAAGAGATTAAAACTGCAGGGTGGTGGTGGTGGTGGTGTACGCCTTTAATCCCAGCACTGGGAATGCAGAAGCAGGTGGATCTCTGTGAGTTTGAGGCCAGCCTAGTCTACAGAGCGAGTTCCAGGATAGCCAGGGCTACACAGAGAAACTCTGTCTCAAAAAAAAACCGAAGAGAGGGAGATTAAAATTGGGTGGGCAAGATTGCTCAGTGGGTAAATCACTTCCTGTGCAAGTCTGACAATCCGGGTTCGAAACCCAGAACCACATTAGAATGATGTCCCAGATGGCACACTCCCATGGCTGCAAACTGTTGGCCAGGAGCTCTGCCAGGCCATGAACTGAACACCCACATCTAGGTAGAACTAGAAAGAAGTGATACAGCCATTTCCTACTTGTTAGAGTTACTTAGTTTCAGACCATCCCCTTCCTTTCCTGAGGATGAGGAAGAGCAAAGAACTAGTGGATGTATTTTATGCACCCCATACCCTATCTTGGGTTCCCCTACAGCATTTAGGTCATTCCTCCTCCAGGGCTATCTTTTTCTAAGGGGGTTATGCCCATTCCTGGATTCATCAGGTCCTTTAGCTTGTGGCTAGGAGTGCTTTCTTTTAATACCCCTAAAATGGACTCATCAGTTCCCTCCTCCCTAGCTTTCTGCTGCACGGGACCTGGGTTCTGATCTAGGCTCTGCTATTGCATTTGGGAAAACACCTTACCTCTCTGGGCCTTCATTTCTTCATGTGCAAAGAAAGAAGTATAATATCCCCCCTTGGTGTTTAGGGCTGAAAGCAGTGATGTGACTAGCATGTCTAGCACACTTGACTTTTAGGAAGAGTTCCTGATCAGATGAAATTAACACAGACAAGGTGCTTTCTCTCTGGGAAGCTAATTTTTTTTCATCTCTGAAACAGGTATGCTAATTCTCCTATTCTGTCTCCCTGTGGGATGACGGGCATTTTAAAGGGGCTGCAGGTAGGGCTACACCAGAGGACAAACACACCCTGACTAGGCTAGGAAGGCCCCCATGTCTCTGCCTATCCTGGGTAGATGCGTACGTGCGTGCGTGCCAGGCAGTGGGTGTGGCTCGAGGCAGTGTAGCACATGGGGCTGGGCTGCTATCTACCCAGAGAGGCCTTATCAGATCCAGGCTGGCCAGGTTCAACCTGAGAAACAAAGAGGCTTTGAGAAGCTGACTGGGGTGTGGGACGTGGGGCTGAGCTCCAGCAGGTGCAGCCATCCAGAGGCCAGAGGGCATGGGGTGGTGGGAGCTGTCGCTACCGAGAGGTTTATCTGGATAGGGGCACCCTCTGGGGTGAGAAATAGGGCTTGTGCTCCCCTTCAGAGGCCTCCATTGCTAGAATCCGTCCTCCTTGGGAAGTTGTGCTGAGCTTTTCACATAGGCTGTTAGCCCTGCCCCTGCCACGGTTCCTAGTCCCCACCCCACATCCTTGTCTCCCTTCTGACACCTTTAGCTCCAGTTATCACGTCCTTCAGCCCCTGAGGGTGCCTTGAACCTCACTTCCACACACTAGCTCCTGATGATCCACTCACCTACCTTTGCCCAAGTAATGCAGGGTCATAAAGGCTCTGCCTTACGTCTTTTTAGTGGAAAGTGCCTCTTTCTGTTTCTGTGATGTTAGACCACCACCTAAAGAGCCATTGCCTGGGCTCAGCTCTGATCAGCACAGGGTCCACCCACTGTCAAAAGCCTTCCATGTGAGCAAAAGGAGAGGAGTGAGGCCCACTTGGCTTCCAATGAGCCATGCCCAGGATGATTTCTAAACAAGAGAGAAATCCGCAGGAATGGCTTGGCATGGGTACATTCAGAGAGTCCCTGACACAGACAGGAGTGGGTACCTAATTGCACTGGGCCTCTCATTGAGGGTAGACTTCCCAGGCAGCTCCAGAGACCCCCACCCCCTGCATCTAGGAAGTTTTCTAATTTCATTTTCTGAACCCCAACACTGCAGATCTCACTATCTCCAGGTCTCCCCCAGAACATGTGGACTTGGACCTATGGACAGACAGATAATCTGAGTTCCTTCTCCACACACTTTCAATGTATGGGGGTGCCATGGTTTGATTTCAAAATGTGTGTGTGTTATAAAAATAACCCTCAATGTATCTGTGTCAAGAGATAGGGCCTGTAAGAGTGATAAGATTGGGAGGTCTCTGCTCCTGTGCATGCATAAATGCCAATATCCTGGGGATGGGTTAGTCATTGCCAAGTGAACTCCCGATACGACAATGTGTTTGCCCCCCTTCATTTAGCTCTCCTGCCGTTTGGCATTATGCCATCAGACGGCACAGCACAGAAGCCCCTGCACCCCTCACCCCAGATGCCAACACTTGGGTAGTGGACACCTAACCTCAGGAACTATGAGAAGGAAATGGCTTTTCCTCACCAGCTACTCTGCCTGTAGTATTCTCTCATGGTGGCACCAAATGAAGTAAGATGAAGTAAGATGGAGTGGGAGAGCAGGCAGAGAGAGCAGGAGCCTTGGTGTGGGGTGGTGTCTCGTGTTCCCAGGAAAACCAGCTTTCAGCAACAAGGAGACAGGACAGGAAGAAAGCCCTGAAAACTCTTTCCGGGGCAGCCACTGAGACCAAACAGTACTTGTGGTCCACACTGACAAGCCCCAAACTTCACCTTGGTCCTTTCCTGACTGCTATGAGCTCTCTGGTCTTGGCTTCAATCTTTGGTTTTGTTCCTTGAATATCTATACTGTGTCATCATTTTTCTAACCAAGCTGAGCTATGTCCCACGCTGACCTGCCTGGTCCAATATCTCAGCGTCCAAAACCACGAGGTAGCGAAGAGAGAGAGAGAGAGAGAGAGAGAGAGAGAGAGAGAGAGAGAGAGAGAGAGAGAGAGTATGTACATCCAGGTCTTAAGGGTCCCCCAGTGGCCACACCCCAGGGGCATGTACCTCAAGGCCATAGGCAGGTGTAACAGCTACCTGCTACCTCACTGGGGCTGGGACTTCAGGGCATGGCTCAGACAGCTCCCACTACACCATGGCCACTTCCCCAGTCCAGGTCGCCTACTCTTCCTCCAGTTAATGGACTCCCTGCTTCCAGGCTGTCCCTGCTACTCTCTCTTCTATACAGAAGCCAGAGAAGCTTTTGGAAACTCTGGTCACGAGCTCCTCCTGGCTTAAAGCTCTCCAGGCCCTTTTGTTGACTCCAGGCCTTTCCCCCTGGCTCCTCTTGCCTTGGCAATGAACACAATGATTACCATTACCATTATTATTAATTGAATTTTTCTTTTTGTTTTATTTTGTTTTCTCCTCTACTCCTTGATCTGTGACCCCCTCCTCCTTTCTCTTCCCCTCCCCCTCTCCCTCTGTCCTCCATGGCTTGGAGAGCTATCTATTCTATGCCCCTGTATTCTCCAACTGTTTTTTTTTATAACCTAATCTACCAGATAGAACATCTACCAGAAAAGAATGGGAAAGAAAATGGACAAGGACGTCATAACTGTCATCTCATACTTCTCATTATACAAGAGCGGTGGACCTTTTAGCCTGGGGAGCAAAGATCTGCTGTAGAGAGATGGGTCCATCTAGATGTGCCAACGCAACAGACTTCCAGGCCTGGAATGTGAGGAGTGGCCTTCCAGAGTGGTCACAAGTTCCCCCCAGGGGGAAAAAAAAGCCCATGACACTGGTGGCCTGAGAGGCAAACTAGAAGGCTACGAATCTTACCTCCGTCCCTTGTGGTGTCACCTCCAGTGTGTTGTCATTTGGAATATGGCAATATTAGTAAACACACCACACGGGGTAGTTATAAGCATTAAATGGGCTGCAAGGGTAAAGTCTAGAATAATGATTAGCAACAATCTTCATTAGATGACAGCCTGTGGGGACCTATGGCACCAACCCTTAGGGCGATGATTGCTTGTTGTTGCTTGTTTATTTTGTGTCAAGGTCTTATGTAGCCCTGCCTGGCCTGGAAAATTACCACATGTCATGGGCACGTGCCACCATGACCTGTGTTTATTTTGTTTTGAAACAGGGTCTCATGACACAGCCCAGATTGACTTCCAATTCACAATCCTTCTGCCTCAGCCTCCCAAGTGCTGGGATTATAGGAAAGTGACACCTTGTCCAGCTCAGGAACAGTGCTTTGTATGGCTTTTCTGATTTCCTTGATGGTCCCTGGATATCACTGCCTATTTCTCCTCGGATGATCTAGCTCGGGTAGGAAAATTTGCCTTATGTTAGAGCAACAGAAAGTGAGGGGTGCTATTCTGTCTTGGCAATAAACTGGCTCTTCTGGAGACAACGCAGCACTTCTATGCGGTGGTGTGGTTTGGGATATGAAATGTCCTCCCGTGAAAGCTTGGTAGTGGCTCTAACATCTTTCCTCAACGATGAGTTCATAACTGAATGGGCTGTGAGAGGGTAGGGCCTAGATGTAGGAAGTAGGTCACTGGAGGGGTCTTTTGAAAGGTAGATCTTGATCCCAGACCCTCTACTCTCTCTGGCTCTGTTTCCCAGATGTCATGAGAGGACCCGTGGAGCTGGCAGGCTGTGGAATGAAACCTCAGAGACCATGAAACAAAATAAACCATTTCCCTGGTTTCTCTCAAGTATTTTCTCCCGGTGACAAAATGCTAACTGGCATCCACAGGCCATTCACCATGTGTGAGACATTGGTAAAAATTAATTCCTGGGCCTCACATTGGAGCCATAGAGACAGAGGCCTGGAAGTCAAGAGCACCCTTTAAACAAGCTGCCCAGGTAATTCTGATGGTTGGCAGCTGCTGGTTTAGGGCTTGTCTAAGAAGTCAGAATGGACCGCCAAGAAACGTGAATTCCACCGAAGCTTTTCTTTCCATACTTCAGTCCATTACTAATAGAAAGGAGTTTAAAAGCCAGGCCCTCTCTGAGAAAGTTCAAGGCGAACAGGAGAGCAACTTTCACTAGGGCACAATGTCCTGGTCCTGGGTGTGTGGCATGACCATGGTTTCGTTACCTCTGTTCTGCCTCTGGCACAGCTATGCTTAGGGAAAACTGTGAAAGCCCTGCCCCATGCTCATCTGCCAGGCGACAAAGGGCTTGCAGTGAGGCCAGGAGCTCTGAGGTTTGCCCTTAAAGGAAGGCACCTAGACCACCGATGCGTGGCTGCAGCTAACTGTGCATTGGCCCCGCTCGGCGTCCTGGATTCCATGGCTCTAACAATTTAAATAATTTTTATTACAAAAGAAAGGAAAGACCAAAACATTCCCAAAATTCTCCCATGGGTTCCCCCTCCACGCAAATAAATAAAGGTGAGGGAGACAGACTGGAGGAGGGGGTGGGGGGGTTGTGGTTCAGCAGAAAAGGGAGCTTAGCCTGGGCAGGGGTGGCAAGGTCGCCCAGGCTCCTCCCCAAGTGCCAGGTACTAGGGTCGCATTGCCTGGAGCAGAGACTCTGCCCATTGACAGCAAAGTCTGGGGATGCATCTGCAGGAGTGTGGCCTTCAGAGAAGGTCATGTTTCAGGCTGGCCAGGCTGGCTGTGGTCTTTCAGTTCTGGGAGGCCATGAGTCCAGCCAGCTCCCCTCTGGTTCCTAGGGAATCTAGCAGCATTGACTGAGGTGTAAGCCCACCTACGGGCAGACTCTCTTCATACTGTGATCAGTGGCCAACAGTGAAGTCACAAACCCAGGCCCCAGGAAACACCGGGGTAAGCCGTCCACGGACAGATGGAATGGGGCCTCCCTGGGCACGGAGGTGGGGTGTGAAGAGTTGCAGTGAGAGCTGGGCTGGTTGGGTTTCAAGGTCTCTGGAAAAAGAGAGCCTACCACCCCTTGTCAGCTTAGTTCACAGCTCTACCACTACACCAAGATGAGGGCATGGGGCCCAGCACCACCTGGTCAAGTCTCAATGGTGTCTCCACTCTGGACAGAGTATGGAGACAGGTATCCTCGGGCCAGGTGCCTTCCAAGGTCAGAGCCTTCCTGGTGAGGAGGCGTTTGGACCCAGCATAGCAGTTCCAGGAGGACAAGGGTTAGAGTCCTTTCAGCTTCCTTCCCCGGACATGCCCAGTGGATGAAAACTGCTCTCTTCTAGCAAGAGACGCCCCAGGCGGTAGAGCAGCTGAGGGTACCAATGAACCCCCTCACTTGGGGTCCAGCTGCCCCACGCCAAGCTGGGAAACAGTCGCAAGGGCCAGAAGGCCAGTTGAGCCAGGTGGTGATCAGCCACAGCTGCAAAGCAGGAGGCCACCACGTCCTCCACCACCAATGTCCCATGCCTTGTGAGTGGAGCATAGGACCCAAGGGCCACATGGGTGGAGACAGCCGCCACCCGAGCAGGCTGTAGGCCTGGCACCCCTGCTACCAGCACGTATTGGCCTGGCTGCACGTGGCTGGCAAATGTGGCCCGGAAGTGGGCTGCTGGTTCTGTGTGATTGTCAGCAATAAAGAGCAGGTGGGCAGGCGTGAGTGCCAGCCGACGTGGGGGATCCTGGGTCTCGATGACCTGGAATGCTCTCAGCCTGTTTGGCTCACGGTCCAGGAAAATGAGCACATCACTGAAGGTGGGGCTCCCATCCTCCCCCATGGCCAGCACCCGGTCTCCTGGCTTCACAGCTGACAGGGCCACACGTGCCCCGTTCTCTAGGCGCACCTGGGCTCCAGCAGGGAAGCAACCACCTGTCTTGGCAGCAGCCGAATGCTCTGTGGACAGAAGGGACATGAAGGTGTTACTGCTGGATGATCACATTCTCAGGTACAGTGCCCCTCTCCTAGCCACCCCAGCCCGGGCGTAGCTGCTGTTTTCAGACACTCCCTTATCACTATACCTCAGCCTCGGCTGACCCATCCCAACCCATATTATGGTTCTCTGTCCCTCTCCTCTCCAGCCCAAACCCTGGCCAGTGAGGGGAGCACACTGGGGCCCGAACACCAGGTGATGTCCCTGTCTGGTCACCTTCTGCTGTAAAGCACCCAGAGGCTGGAGGTCAGCAGAGCCATTGGCTGCTTATGGCCTGACCCCAGGAAAGCTACCGTCTTGTGGAAATGGGGGATTGCTTAGCATTGATGGTCTGGTCTACCACTTGACTGAACACTTCCAAGAAACGGCCCTCCCAGGATGACGTTGCAAGGGCTGTGATGGAGCTGACCATTGGAATCTACGGACGTCAGAGGAAAGCCAGCCCATGGAGAAAACCAACTCCTAAAACACCCTCAGAGTGAGTGCTCAGGGACGAGTTAACGGAAAGGAATTGTCGTTTTCAGTTCACGTGTTGGTCACTTATGCAGGGACTGGACGGAGTGGCGTCAGAAGGTGGGATGGAGGACAGTGTTTGGGGTCAGGAGTCATGAACAGAAATGGCCACTTGGGAGCTGACCTTGGGTCAGTGTTTTAGATGAAGGTGGATATGATTTTAAGAACACACAGTTGGAAGGGTCAGGTTGTGGGCAGGGGTTGTTGGTAGGATCACCCTTGTGAACCCAGGTGGATCAAAACTACCAAAAAAAGATCTAGTGTGCCAGTCTGTGAGTGCAACTACTATATGGTCCCATGTAGAGGGTGGAGCCTGCAGCCAACTGAGGCCCACAGGAGAACCACGTGAAGCATTCATGAGTGGGTTAAGTGTAAGCCACAGGGACACCAGTGAGACTGGGGATGAGAGGCAAGGCTCCAGTGCCTGCCAGTTCCGATCAACAAGGCGGCCAATCTGGGAAAATCCATTTTATTGAGTCCACTTTATTTTGGGCTTTACCCCAAAATGTCCAGTCTGGGGGCTCTGGGGAAGAGGTTGGGGACGCCTGCGCCCCACTGGGAGGCCTGACCTGCATCTGGGTGGTAGGTTCTGAACCTTTGGGCTCCTGGTCAGGCATACTGGTGTCTGGACTCACTCTGGCCCCTAGCCCCACCACGCCTTGTTCTGTATGGACCTGGATGGGGGAGGGGGCGGTGGTGCCTGCCAGCCTGGCTTCCTCCATCTCTTCCACTTGTTCTGTCTTGCACTTCCTGTGGCAGTCTCTGGGCTGTGGACCACCACATCAGCTCTCAGTAGCACTGGAATAGACCCTGTCTCTCTAGGCTCCAGCCATGGCACTACCGGACATGGGATGAGCAGGCAGTCCAAAGCAGCTGCGGGGAGCGCCGCTGCCGCCTCCGAAATCCTCTTCCCTCGGTTCCCCGCCTCCATCCCCTGGAGGCCATCTTCACCTTCTTGGCCCTAGTGGGCCTTGCTCTGTCTGCCCATGCCCTGCGGCCCCGGCCCCGGGCCCAGCCCCCTGGCAGCGGCTCACCAGACTTGACAGAGCAATGCACGTGGGCCTTGGACTCGTAATACACCCAGTCGAAGCCGGCCTCCACTGCCAAGCGCGCCAGCAGTCCATACTTATTTCGGTCGCGATCGGAGGTGGTGATATCCACTGCACGGCCCTCATAGTGTAAAGACTCCTCTGAATGATGACCATCTTCATCCCAGCCTTCGGTCACCCGTAGCTTCACACCCGGCCACTGGTTCATGACAGAGATAGCCAGCGAATTCAGACGGTCCTTGCAGCGCTGTGCAGGGGAATGAGCTCGGAGTTAGGGAAAGGAGCCCTAGGGTGCAGGTAACAGAAATTTCGGCCGACTCTCCCACAGCTCTCAAGGGACTTGGAAAACTTGGGAGGACCTCTGCCCTTTTCCCTTAGGAATAGAGGACTCTAAAATGTGTTCTCCCAGTCTAGCAGCCGGGAGTCCCCAGGGAACTAGGCTACATAGTGGCGCCACAAATCTGGAGGGCGCATGGAGTTGCGCACCCCCAGGGGACTCTTCTCCAGACAGTAGGGTTCCACTTGGCTTCCTCTGCCCTGATTAGCGTTTGCTTTCGCCACAAATGTAGCTATGCTTTTCCAGAGTCGGTTTCTCGGTTTTACCTAGGCACCAAGGCCGGCGGTCGGCAGGGAGGGAGAGAGTCCCTATTGCTCCACTCACACAGCCTGCGGGCTGACCTGCTAGGCATGCAAGGCCAAAGGTGCCCAGTAGGTGTCACCGCAGCCCCAGAGCTGAGGCCACCAGACACTGAGCTTTGCCAGCACTGGCAGGTGCAGACCCGGCCAGCAGCGTGGGTCAGGGGGTGTACCATTGGAGGAAAATTCCAGGTCCACTTAGATCCCTCCAGTAAGTGCCACAAAAACATTCCTGTTGGGACCTTCTTTTGAGCCCACGCCTGCCCACGCTTAGCTGGAGATATGACAGGCAGAGAGCCAGTATCCGGCCCATCTGACTAGGACAGAGAGTCCCCCCACTGCAAGGGACCAGGGAGCTCTCACACCTCCACCAGGGTGCATTGTCCCTATTTAGGAAGGGGCCGGAGAAGATCCCTAGCCTTTGATCTCAGGAAACTGGCTCTCAATCTTCAGGATCTTCCTTGAACACTGTAGGAGTAGAGCTGCACCCTGGGAACATGGATCATCAGCGGTGGCTGCCTCTTCAGGGGTCCTGGTCCTTCGCCCAGGGGACCGTGCAGTTGACTGAGGAAAGGGGGTGGAGTTCTCACCTGCGGGGAAGGGGCCCTCCACCGAAGTGAGGTGCTAGGCCCGCCAAGTATCAACCTACCTCTGCCCCACTGAGCTCGGGGCCCCACAGACCCTTGGACTTAGCCTCCCAGGAGCCAACAGTGACTATAATCCAAGGTCTAGTCAGTTTTCCCAACTGCGCAGCCTGGCTTAGGGGTGCTAAGCCCCCGGGGGAGACAGCTCCATGAGCTCCTTCTAGATACTTGTGCTCCAGTCCTTAGACATGAGTACATCTGTCTGCCTTACTAGACAGCTCCCCGTCGACTCTTCCCCTCTGCCCCTCCTTCTGGTACAGAGCCTGGGCGCTCGCTGTCAATGATTGCCCAGCCTGTGGCCCGGATCCTTATCTGCATTCCTCGGCGCCCAGCCCGGCCCGGCCACCGGCCAACCTTCGGCCCCGACATCGGCCGGCCGGCCTCGGCGCCAGGGCGCATGCTGAAGGCCGTGGTTTAGCCGCTCTCTCTAAAGATTTAGAAAAGGGGCAGCTTATTAATATGGGACCCCAGCGGAAAGGGACGTATGTCTTTCCCAAGGCGCGCCAGGCTTTGGAGAAGGAAGTGTGCAACCCCGATGTCTGGCGGAGTTGGGTCCTGTTCCGCGCGTGGAGAGATAAGTTAGTGTCAGCTCTGCTCCCTGACTTCCTAGGCATCCCTACTCATATTTCCAATCCTTCTCGTCCGTGCCACCAAGCTCAAGGATTCCCCCAAGCTTGGTCTCAGAGTCTGAAGGCTCCAGCACCCCACCCTTTAACCACAACCGCGCCGCTCAACCCTCGCGACAGACACGTGGGCTTACTCGGCTGGTTCCCTTTCCTACCTCTGCCTCCAAACTCAACTTTCCCTTGCGATTCCTTAAGCCCAGAGCCAGCCAAGACACGGCTCCGGGAGAGGGCAGCGCCGCCAATCAAGGGCACATGGGGAGGGAAGTCCACGGGGTCCCTGATGTCCCGAGCTCGCCTTAGGGGTGCCAAGTGGCTTTGAAATGACCAGGGTCGGGCTGTGAGAAATGTTAGGCCGGGAGGGATGGCGTGGTCCCCGGAGGCGCAAGAGGCAGCCAGGTCGAGGTACCTTCGAGTGCCAGATCTGACCTGAGCTTCAGGCAGAGGGGCCGCCCGCCAACCTGCTGAGCTGTGGGACTTGGCAGCAGCAGAGAACTCCTCTCAAAGACACCGGGCGGGATCCGGGATGCCAGCACTCCCGCGGGGTCCCTTGGCCAGCCCGTCTTGGGCAGAAAGACACCCGGGATTCATGAAGGGCAGGTGCCAGGGGGGCGTGCCAGGCAGTCGGGGAAAAGGTGCCAGGCGAGAGGATAGGGCCCGGCTGGTGGCAGTGTTTCGATGGCGCGCTGGGAGGACGGATCGCTCTCACCTGGGTCATGAGGCGGTCGGCCCCGGTGTTCTCCTCGTCCTTGAAGATGATGTCGGGGTTGTAGTTGGGGGTGAGCTCCTTGAAGCGCTCCGAGCTGCGCGCGATCTTGCCTTCGTAGCGCCCGCTGGCGCCCAGGGTCTTCTCCGGCACGTTGGGGCTGAACTGCTTGTAAGCGAGCGGCACGAGTTTGCGAGGCGGCCTCCGGCGACTGCCCACCACCCGGCCCGGCCCGCAACCCTGCGCCGCGGGCACCAGCAGCAGCGCCAGCAGGAGCAGACAGAACCGCAGTCGGGGCCGGAGCCAGGCGGGAGACATGGCCGGGTAGCCCGGGAGAGCGGCAGGCGAGGGCGCCTGGTGGGCTGATGGGTGGGCTCGTGCCTGGGAGAGCTTTGGGGGCTCAGGCGTCTGGGTGGCTCTTGGGGACTCCAGGCGGGGGCGCCATGGGCAGCGCGGCGCGGCTCGAGGCCGGCGGGACTCAGGTGCGGGGCGGGGGCCCGGGGCCCTGGCTGGTGGCGGCGTGCCGTCCCCCTCGGCGCCTCGACTCTGAGCTGCCCGGCTCGTCGGCCGCCAATAAATAGGCCGGCCCGTTTGTTTTGGCAACGCGGCGACGGCGGGGGGCGGCGGGCGGCGAGGCTGCGGGCCGCCGGGCTGGGCTGGGCTGGCCCGGCCAGCGGGCTGGAGGGATCCGCGGTTAGCACCCCGGCCCGGCGGTCAGGCGGCTCGGGCAGAGCGGGAGCTGCTGCCGTCTGCGGCGCAGCCCGGGGTCGAGTGAGAGGGGAAATGGAAGAGATCCGGGCTCGGGGCCCCGCGCAGACCGCACCCTATCCATGTCCCTGCCTCCTGCGCGCTCGACAGCGAACCTGCAGCAAGGGCGGCCCAGCCTCCTCCCCCTCGGGCGGGCGGCCCCTAGGCTAGCCAGCCCTGTCCCGCGCGCTCCTTAGCCGCGCGTCCGCCCGCCCGCCCGCCCGCTGCCCTCTGCGCCCCCTGCGCGGCTGCCTGCGTTTGTCCTCCTCGCCCGGACGCGCCTCACCCCGCCCTGGTCTCGCCTCCCCGTTCCTCGCGGCTCCGGGGAGGCCCGCCAGGCGCAAACCTCCTGGACAGGAGATGCCACCCCCACGGAGACCGCAACCCACGTCGCAGCCGGACACAAGGGGCGGGGGGCAGTGGCGGGACCGCACGGCCGCCTACGGTGTCCCCTGCGGAGAAGCAAACCCAAAAGCTGGAGGCCATTCATAACCCGGTGCCCCACCCTGGCCCAGGCAATACGCCCTCTTCTCAGCTTGGAGGAGCAGGAGGGTTCTGTATCGACCCGGTGCACACCCCACGACCCTATACCTGCTGTGTATGAAACTGGGGTGGGGTGGGGGGATGCAGCCTTGTCAAGGGTCAAATAGGGCTTCTGAGTTGGAAACACTGTTAAAACAAGCCGGACGAAGTTGCAAAGGGAAAGGCCAAGACAGAACAGCTAAAATGGGGCTAGCCACCGAGATGGAAGGGCACCGGGTGCCCTGGGACAAGCAACAATGACTTCAGGAGCCCGGGGCTGGGTACGAAAGCCAAAAGGATCCCGAACCACCGGCATACAGGCACTGCACGGGATTGCTCTGTTCCACTTCACAAATGCAAGAGGGCATGGAGTCCACAGAGGAAGTGAACGTGGGTTGTACACTTTAATAGGACATTCAGAAAGACTGAATGACTTAATCTATGCTCCCCAAACAAGAAGAGGCACAAATCACCACCACAATGTCAAGTCGTGTCGGCTGCAACATATTACACAAATTCAATAGAGTTAGAATTTTGAAAGTTCAAGCTCCCTCTGTCCCTTCCTCTCTTCCTCCTTTTTCTTTCTTTTCTTTCTTTCTTTCTTTCTTTCTTTCTTTCTTTCTTTCTTTCTTTATTTCTTTCTTTCTTTCTTTCTCTCTCTCTCTCTCTCTCTCTCTCTTTCTTTCTTTCTTTCTCTTTCCTTCTTGCCTTCCTTCCTTCCTTCTTTCTTTCTTTTTTTTTTTGTTGTTTGTTTGTTTAAGATGGAGTCTCACCTATGTAGTCCAGGCTAGCCTTTAGTTCTGGATTCTCCTGCTTCTATTTGCTGAGTGTTGGGATTACAATCGAGTACCACCATCCTAGACTTGCTAGAGAAATCATTGTGATACACACACACACACACACACACACACACACACACACACACACACACCATCTGCCCACCTTCCTCTACTAACGGAGATTGGACTGGTGCTGCTGATCTATATTGAAGTTCAGGTCATTTGTTTTGTTCGTTTGAGACAGGATCTCACGTGGCCGAGGCTGATCCCTTGCTGGGCAGTTGAGGATGACCTTGAACTACTGATCCTCCTGCCTCTGCCTCTCAAGTGAAGGGTTTATAATTATATATAGTGGAACTTAAATGGTGCCGCTACCCCTTGCTCAAGATTCAGATCTCGAAGCACCATTGTGTCCTGAGAAAAGAGGATAGTTTTGGAGTATAAACGTTCTCCAGCCCCCCCACCTCCACCTCTTAGAGAAAATCTCACTACGTAGCCCTGGCTGGCCTGGACCTCTCTATGTAGACCTCGATCCTCTTGCTTCTGCCTCTCAAGTGCTAAGATTACAGGCTTGCTCCACCACACCTAACTCCAAGTTCTTTGAGTTCAAACTTTAGCCTGACAGGTTAAGTGATCTCAGGTTTATTTCTCAAAGCTTGGAGTTGTAAACATTAGTAAAATCGAAAGAAATGATTGCTAGGCATGAAGCTAAGCATGTATCTCGGTGGTAGACATAAGCAGGTGTGAGAACCTGGGTCCAATCCTCAGCACACACTGGCCCAACCACCAACAAACCACCAGTAACCCGTGCACAGAGGAACAGCGAGGTAATCGTGGTGGATTTTGCTAATTAGATAAAGCACCTATTACAAATAGAAGATTTCGGGTAGGTAAGCCTCCACAGTGTGCCTCTTGAAGAGCACATGCCTTCAATCCCTGCACCTAAGTGATCAGCCTGGCTGAGAGGGGTTGCATCTCAGAGAAACCCAAGCTAGCACATCTGATGCCCAGGGGCAGCTTCACTGTGTAAGTAGTTCTTATTTGACACTGATCAGATCTTTAGAGACTCATATTCAAAAGGATAAGAGTTACAGTCTGAAAGAGGAGTGAGTAGGTGGCTAGATATTAGATCCTCTGAAATAATCCTTTGAAAACGTTATTCTTTAAGTTTCATGCATGTATACAACAACGTATGTTCATATTCACCTGCTCCCATTTCACCCAAGAAAAGAGTGCTAGGAAATCATAAAGTCTTGGGTTCAGTCCCCATTACCGAAAAACAAAACTGAAGAAAGATTGTGGGGTTCTCTAGAAGTGACCTAAAACTCTGTTTTTTTGTTTGGAGACATGATCTCACCATGTAGCCTAGCCTGATCTTGAGCTGGTAATCTTTTTGCCTCTTCTACCTTGAAACAGGCATGCCCCATTATACCCTACAACCTGGGTCTTTTAAAATTCAAGTCAGGGCCTTAAGAACTTGGATCGTTGGAGATGAAGAGATGGCTCAGCTATCAATAGCACTTGCTGCTTTTGCAGAGGACTTAGGTTTGAGTTCCAGCAACCAAAACTCACAACTGACTATAACTCCAATCTCAGGGTATCCACCACACTCTTCTGATTCCTGTGGGCACTGCATAACATGCGGTGCATAGACACACATGAAAAAAAACAGACACAAAAAATAAAGAATTAAAATTGTAAAAGAACTTAGAAAACTGTTTGGCTGCTTGTGTTCTTAGCTGCTTAGTAGATGTAGGATGGCTTCTGAATTGGGCCAGTCCCTGAATGATATCAAACAAAGCCTAATGCTTTTTCTGATCACCACCAAGCTGCCAGCGTCAACACTAGAGAACTGAGATGTGCCGTTCTGGAGGCACCAATGGTCTGGGATATTATAACCTCATCCTCAGGAGTCAGAATCAGCGACTGCCTCTTCAGGGCACACAGCACATCCCAGCCTGAGGCTTGCTAGTGAGATTGCTCTCTTCTTTCACACTAGACCTCAATCATCTCTATTTTAAAAAACAAAAAAAAATCCATTGCTTTAGAAATACAACTTCGAAAAAAAAAAGAAAGAAAGAAATACAACTTCTTTTCTTGTCTATAGAAGCAAAAGTTGCTGGGTGGTTGTGGCGCACACCTTTAATCCCAGCACTCAGGAGGCAGAGCCAGGTGGATCTCTATGAGTTTGAGGCCAGGCTGGTCTACAGAGCGAGATCCAGAGCAGGCACCAAACTACACGGAGAAACCTTGTCTCAAAAAAAAAAAAAAAGTTAGAAAAAGTGGGTTGTAAAGCATTGGAAGGGCTGACAAGATGGCTCAGCAGGTAAAGACAATTGCTACCAAGCCTGACAATCTGAGTTTGATTCCCTGGACCCACATGGTGAATGGGAAGAGCAGATCCTCACAAGTTGTCCTCTGACCACCATACAAGCCACAGGCTAGTGCTCCCCTCCTTCCCCCTCCCTCTCTCCCTTCCCCCTCTTTGTCTTCTTTGTCTGTCTGTCTCTGTCTCTCTTCTCTCGTCTCTCGTCTCTCTCTCTCTCCCCCCCTCAATTTAACAAAAATGCTTTTAAGGCCCAGCATGGTAACACATGCCTTTAACCCCAGCACTCAGGAGGCAGAGGCAGGCAGATCTCTGTGAGTTCAAGGCCAGCCTGATCTACATAGTTTATTCCAGGTCAACCAGGGCTGTGTAGAGAGACCCTGTCTCAAAAAACGACAACAAAATGTCTTGAGAAAGGATTGGAAAATACATCATAGGACCCAATAACTTAAACATCTGTTCGGTAAACGACCATGTTGACATTTTTAGTAAACCTTACTTTAATGCTATCTATAGTAGAAATGCAGTTTATTTATAGTATATAATGATATATACGTACATGCACTATATACTCATATACACGCATGAACTACATAGGATCCATACTGCTAAAATACCATTTTTTCTCATAGTTCTGCCACTTGGCCAGGTTAATCCAGCTCTAAACCCCGTGGTGCTGGGCCCCAACCAGAAGGTTCCAGGAATGCAGTTAGTCAAATGTCCTCCAGTGACTCAGGGTGCAGCAGCTCTGACCCAGCAGAAACAGCACTAGACCCGGAGGCAGCAAGACATTGTCTTTGTGCCTTCCGCTCGTGTGACCTTTCAGAATTTCAGCTTTCTCATTCACAAAATAAGAATAATGCCAGGCGTGGTGCTCCGTGCCTGTAACCTCAGCACTTGGAGAGCTGAGGCAAGAGGACTGTGAATTCCCGGCTAGCAACAAAGCAACAGAGTATTTCCAAAAATCAAAAACAAGAGCAAAAAACAACTCCTACCTCATAGTGTTGCTGAGAGGATTGAAAAATATAAACAGTCAAGGATAGGTGCTCTGTGTCCATTGTTTTTATTCTCTGCTGGCTTCACTGGGGGCTGTCTTCTGACTTCTACGCTCTCTCTACTGGGAATAGTTAAAGATGCCGGGTTTTGTGTGCCCTGACAGCAGTGGTCATTAGTAGGCCCTGCAACTTTCTTTTTAAAAAATTAGTTGTGTAAACTAGGCAGTGGTGGTGCATACCTTTAATCCTAGTACTTGGGAGGCAGAGGAAGGCAGATCTCTGAGTTTAAGGCTAGCCTGGCCTACAGAGAGAGTTCTAGGATAGCCGTGGTACACAGAGAGACCCTGTCTCAAAACAATACAACAAAAATTAGTTGTGTGTGTGTAATATGTATATGTATGCAGGCACACGTATGTATTCATACGTGAGAGTGGGTGTACATGCCTAGATCCAAGGAAAAGTCTCAGTCTTAGCCTTTGCCTTGCAAGTTGCTTAAGACTGAGTCTCTTGGCTGGTTGCTGGGGCAGGGGGTGGGTACACCAGGCTAGCTGGCCTGTGAACTTCTAGGGATTCTCCTGTTTTCACCTCCCAGCTCCTTGGAGGACTATAGATTCATGCCACCATGAGCAACCGTATGTGGATTCTGCAGATTCAGAATGAGATCTTCACTCTTGTAAGGCAGGCGTTTTACTCACTGGTCCACCTCCCATCACCAGGTCTTGAATCCTTCCATTAGAGAACGTCTACCTGGCCATGGTAGTCTAATAGGAATGGAGGGAACTGGTAAAGCAGAAGATGTAGTCTTGTCCCCAGAAACTTACTATTCACCCTCCAGAGAAACCACTACGATAAAAGGCAATTATAAAGGCACGCATGCCATTCATTAATGAGCACAGGGAAGTGCATCATAAACTAGATAGGCTAATAGATAAAATGAATTCCATCTAGAAAAATATGGAATCAAGAAACAATTATGGGGGGTGGGTAGAAACCTCCCGAGAAAAATCAGTTTTGAAGGGGGAAAGGAATGATTACCACAGATGGACAAAAAGGCCACTCAACGGTTTAGGACAAACAGAATGATAGCCCTCACTGTGATGAAGAGTCAAGTGACATGGCCTAGGCAAGGGGACCTTTACAAAAGCCTTGGGAAAGTCGACACCATTATCTTAATTGTATAGATGAGGAAACCATCTACAAAGGCAGGAGAGTCTGGCTCAGACCTTGCACGTGAGAGACTGGGAGTCGGAACTTAGACCTGTGTGACTCCACAAGGACATGCTTTCTTGGAGAGTGACTCCTAGGGCAAGCATGCTAGGCTGCCGACTTCTATTCAAGCCAGTTATTTTTTTTGTGTGTAATCTGGAGAACTGTTTTTTCCTTCCAAGACCTGTTAACCTTCTGAGTCCTCGCACTTTATTTCTCCGACTGGTTGGGGTCACGTTGACTCCTATTTTAATTTTTTTTTTTTTGGTGGGGGAAGAGGTTAGCAACTCCCAACAAATTTGACCTATCTAAAAGAAGCATGCTTCTCTTTCAACCCTCAGATCAGTTCAGAACACACTTAGAGACCTAATTAGAGCCACTGAAACCTAACAATGCTTTGAAAGGCAGCTATTGATTAGAAATGAGAATGTCAAGTTACCTTTGGGCAAACAATAAGCTCATTACAGGGTACTTCAGAGAGACCCGGGCATTCAAGACTTTGCTTTGATGACTTTGAACTGGCATGAAAAGGCAGCAGAATTGCTAACAGAGTGTTTACCTCAAGTCAGAGTCAAAGATGGGGGGAAAGTTGTGGTGATACACTGTGTACCCCAATAAAGCTTACCTGGGGATCAAAGGACAGAGCCAGCCACTAAATTAGACATAGAGGTCAGGCAGTGGTGGCACACATCTTTAATCCTATTAACTCGGGAGGCAGAGATCCGTCTGGATCCTTGTGAGTTCAAGGCCACACTGGGCTACATGAGAGAAACAGAACCAGGCAGTGGTGACACACGCTTTTTAATCTCAGGAAGTAATATGGCAGGGCACAGAAAGGTATATAAGGCGTGAGGAGACAGGAACTCGCTCTCTGGAGGCTGAGGATTTCATAGAGGTAAGAACTAGTGGCTGGCTGTTCTGCTTCTCTGATCTTTCAGCTTTCACCCCAATATGTGGCTCTGGGTTTTTTATTACAAGACCTTTTAAGATTCGTGTTACAGAAAGCCACTGTATAGACAGATATTTGCAGATACACATACATATAAATGTATTTCTCAGCCACAGGCCTGCAACCCTACTTCCCTAGGAAACTGAGGCAGGAAACAGTTGAGAAACACAATGATATCCCATCTCAAAAGAAACAGGGAAAGAGAGGCTGATAAAGGTCTATGGTAGAGGGCTTGCCCAGAATGTGCAAGACAAAGGTTCAAGCCCCACTACTGCAAAAATAGGATAGAGGAGTGGGGGGAAAGAGAGGCTGACGGAACGCACGTGACATAAAAGCGTCAGTGGGAAGGGTGCAGGGAAGATATATGTACTGTTTGGGGGACAACAGGGGCCAGTAGGAGACGGGAAGGTGGGGCAGTGGGGCGGTGGGTGACTAAGAAAGAATAAGAAAAAATGTCATGATGAAATCCATTACCCTGTATTCTAACTTTTAAGAAAGATTTATAGTGAGTGAGTGTGTTTGTGTGTGTGTGTGTGTGTGTGTGTGTGTGTGTGTGTTCAGAAGCCTGTGGAAGCCAGAAGAGGGCATCATATCCTCTGGAACAGGAGTTAAGTGGTTGACATCTGATCTTCCTGGTGTGGGTGCTGAGAACCAGGCTCAGGTCCTCTGCGAGGACAGCAAGTGCTCTTTCCACCGAGCTCCTTGTGTGCTAGCTAACTTTAAGATTTGATTTTAAAACGTATTTCTATACAGGATGGTGGTGTGTTTACTAACGGGCTTTGCTTGTGCCCTTGTGTCTCTATTTGGAATTACTTGCTTAAGAGAAAACCTTGGAGAATACTAGTTCAGTGAATGTCCCACAGGGGTACCTACCACTCTACACTAGAGTGGTGCCCTTTTCACACCTGTCAGCTTCCTAGGCTTGATTTGTGGTTTTCCTTCCCACTCCTACCCAGTCCCTCTTGACAGACGTCACCTGAAGGATGCTGAGGACCTAGAACAGCGGTTCTCAACCTTCCTGACACTGCGACCTTTTGATACAGTTCCTCGTGTTGTGGTGCCCCCCCATCATGAAATTATTTTCGCTGCTACTTCCTAACTGTAATTTTGCCACTGTTATGAGTCTTCTCCGATGGTCTTAGGTGGCCCACACGCACAGGCTGGGAACTGCTGACCCAGAGAGACAAAAGCAAGATGGTGCGCACTTACCTCTTTCTACCTGCTGTGCTGATAGTCTTGATTTCCACAAACCAAAGCTCGCTCCATCACAGTAATAGCTGACAAAAGATATTTAGCCCCCACTCCCACTGTACATCAGATGTCCCCCAATATGAAGTATGGCGGTCATACCCACAAGTTTCTAAGGCATTCCTAGATCTTGCTGATATGAAAATGGGAATTCATGGGAATCTTTTTCAGTTATCAACTCAATAAAAAGACATTTGCTTAATGCATAATTGTTCTTGGTTGCTGAGATATGAAAAAAATCAATGTTATTAAATTTTAAAATATATTTGTGTGTGTGTGTGTGTGTGTGTGTGTGTGTGTGTGTGTGTGAGAGAGAGAGAGAGAGAGAGAGAGAGAGAGAGAGAGAGAGAGAGAGAGAGAGAGAGAGAGAGAGAGTGTAGAGGTCAGAAAGGTCAACTTTCAGGATTTGGTTTTGTCATTCTACCATGAGGGTTCCAGAGAACAAACTTGGGCCATCAAGCTTGGTGGCAAGTGAGATTATCCACTGAGCGGGGACCAAAAAATAAAATAAAATAAAATAAAATAAAATAAAATAAAATAAAATAACAACCCAGATTCTGGATCTCATGAAGATTTATTCTAGTGGAAGGAATTGGGGAGATAGACAATTAAAAACAAACATAACAAGGTAAAATACACATTGTGTTAGAAAACCTTAGGGAGGATAATGAACAAAATGCATGAACAGGGCAAGGGCTTGGGGGCCAGCCAGAGTGTAGGGGAGGGGAGCTCAGTGGGTAGACCGGTAAGTGTCGACCTCCCCTGGAAGGGGCAATCTGCAAAGACCTGAAGGAACTGAAGGCTTGACTCGAGCACAACACTGGGGAAGGAGCAGTCTAAGTGGACAGAGCAGCCTGGAGTGGCGCCCCGACGAGCCTGACATGCCCCCGACAGAGCAAGGCATGTGCTGTGCCCCTGAACCATACCTCCAGTCCTTGAAGGTAGTTTCCAAACTTTTTTCATAAAGCTCAAAGTGAAGATAATTTACCCTTTAAAAGGTACTAATATGTAAATAGAGATGAACACAACATAGTTCAGAGTAGGTACAGAATATAGTTATATATAAGATTTTGAAAGGAGAGAAAGGGGGGGGCTCTATTTAATATGCTTGGGTAACCTGAGGGAATAAAACCTACCCTTTAAATATCTGCTCTCTGCTCTGGGTTTGTGCAGGGTTGTTGAAAAGAAGGCGTGTGTCTATGTGGCCACACAGAGGTAACATAATACCAGTTGGTAGGGATGCTTAATATATACATGGTTTGAGTTAATGCATGTTCAGTAACTCCTGTTTTCTATCTATTCCCAATACTTAACCAACACACTTGTGCCAGCCCCTTCAAGTCTTTTGTAGTAATCTGAACTGGTCCCCCCCCCCCCCCGATGGTCTTTTCCACCCACAATTCAAGTCCATGGGCACCATGGGATCTAAACAGCCATTTTGGCTTCTCATGTCCTACTTTCTGGTCAATGATATGGCCCATTGTCTAGAGTTTCCAGGGGGACCGTGCTTCCCACTGAATCCTTCCCACTCACCATCTCAACCACTCAAATGTTAAGGAGCTCCTATCATCTTCAGATGATCACGGTGCTGCTGCCTCTACCTGCTTCGGCCCCAGTTGTTGACCACAAGTGATTCTGGGGATTCCCACCCAGAACTATATGTACATCTTAGATGCTGCTAGCTCTCCGGGCCGCTTTCTGGTGGGAAGCTCAGCTCCCACCAAGTCGTGCCTGTTTTACAATGGCTTTGAAAAGTTCTCTCCAGGAACCCTGGCACTCCCTGGACCATCACTTAGCAGCACCCTTAGGAAAAAACAGTTTCAGGACTTCTTCAATGTTCTCCCGCCCCGCCCTATATGAACAGATTAATGCAGTTTCACTTGGCACTGGTCTGCTATTACCATTCTTCAAATCCTAAAAATGCATGTATACTTTGACCGTTCAATAGTCCACAGTGCTGGCACTGGGGCCTCACTGTAACTCACGTCACTGACGGGTGACACCTCCAAAAGCAAGTGTGGCTGTAACCTGTGGCCTGTATATCTGGGGTGTACACAGCCAAGTGCAAACCCAGAGAGGCTCAGAGTCTGCAAAGGGAACTTTCTCTGCCTCTCGATGAACAGATCATAATCCAGGCACTGCACCTTTTCTTTCAATTCAAAACTCACTCACTCACTCCCTCCCTCCTCCTCTTCTCCTCTGATTTATCCCTTTTTGCTACATTTCATTCACATCCATCAAAGCTAGTGGCCCAGTGGAGCTGGCCACCAGCGTGAAACCACTCAGGCTGTTGTTAACATCACCCCCACAGACCTTTGAGATATTAGTACTAAGTCTGTTGCCTACTGGGTTATGAACACTCCACCTTGCCAACCAGTGTCTTCCCATTCCTCCCAGGAGTGGTACAAGACCAGCTGGTACTGCTCTGTGCCCTGGGAGCATCAGATGGCAACGATACCATCAGAAGTCTTTCCTGTTCATGTCTTGAATATGGGATTTCTTTGCCACCCACGATCCCAAGCAGTACTGTTCTTGACTCCTCTTATCACTCCTGTTCACCACTCCAGGCCCGGAGAAGGAGGGAAAGGATGGAAAGGCAGTCAAGAGGACTGTTTCCCCCCTACTCCATTCTCCCCTCTCCTGTCACTGATTTCTGACCAGGCTGTCGATCCTATCAGGGGTCCATAAAGCTGGGAGGACTCTGGCCCGAGAGAGGGGGGTAGGGGTTAGGCAAACAGGCCAGGGAGGCAGTTGGTTGAAATTTAACCACAATATTCTTGGTCTCTATTGTTTTGAGTGAGGCCCAATATTTCCACAGCAGGATTATAGGATCTGATTAACCATGTTAGACAACAATGGTGAGCTGGGATGGGCTTCCCCTTCCAGCTGCCAATATGAAAAAGTAAATCTAACACCCAGATTTCAGAAGAGACTCCCAGGAGCCCCCAAGTTCTACTCTCTAGTTCCCCAGCTCGGCCACTGTTTGGGGCCCCAAAGTCCAGGGAGGCCGAGTGTTACTGCATGCTCCTTTAACTGCTGGCCCTTGGCCCAGCGGACAAGTAATCCTGGCACAGTCTTCCCAGGTGAGTCAATGGCTGTGCTCCCCACACCCTGGAGTTCTTTCAATGCCTCTTCCGGGTTCCCCTGGTAGTCTGATTCTCAGAAGTCCATGAGAGTCGGGTGCCCAGAGTCCATTCATGAGGGTCCAAGGCTGTGGAAAGCCAGCAAAGGTCTGTTGGGGTCCAGACAGGAAAACTGAGGGAGAGTATGGGACTTACCAGCCCAGAAAAGAGAGTAAGCATTTGGAAAAATGCTTTGGTACCATCTAATGACATCCCACGTGCCAGGGTGGAGAGGTGGAAACCACGGCACTGGGAGGATACAGAAAGGACCGTCATGAAGACAGTGTCTGTACGTGAAGGTATTCCTTAGAGCGCTCTGAGATGGAAGAGTAGGTGGCTGGAGCTTCTCCAGGATCCCCGGGGTCTCCATCCCTCACACACAGACAAGCGGCCTCATACTCACTCCTCTCAATGTTTTCCCTCAAGGAGCATCTTCTGAGGCCCTGGGCCGTGGACCAAGGAAGGGACCAAGAGCAACAAAGACACCTGAGTTTGAGTATCATATAGTATCCTTGGGGTCAGCAACCAGGGACCCCCCAAAAAGCAACTTCCTCCTTTGCCTGAGGTTTCTCCTGTATCTAAGGGCCTGGTATAATCTGTTCTGACTTTTCCAGGGAACAGGGGCCAGTGACCATGGTTGATGGCTTTCTTACAGTATGTCACTTACTCCCTTTGAACAGGTTCCTCCCACCTCTAAGAATATTACAAAAGACAAATTACTCAGAGAAGAATTTAGAAAAATACATTCTGATTGCTTAAAAGACGTCGCCATAGTTATTATACCTTTAGTACTTCCTATAATATCATTGCAGTGACATTTTCCAGTTAGAGTCAGAAACTCTTCTCACGTGAAAAGAGGAAAACAAAGCACATGAGAGAAGTGTCTGTGGACATAGGTTACATTAATAACACAGTGGTGATGGGGTTAGCAGAGGTTAGCTCACATCAGGACGAAGTCATTAGAGGAGTTAGGGCCCCCCTAAACTCCGTGGAGCAAATCTTTGCAGTTTTGTGAGTAGGAGAAAAGAAGAGACCAAGTAAGTGGAGAGAAGGAACATTGTCCCTAGCAACATCGAAGAATGACGGAGAAAGAATCCCGGGCTAGGTAGGAGGGGAGGTGCACACCTCGCAACTCCACGGCCATCTTTGCAGGATACACAGGGGCCCCTGTGACTCTCCTGAGGGTCCCACCTGTAGAGGGCTGTAAGGGCTTGGGAGGTGATGGGGAGGGGGTTAAATGAACAAGGAGGGCCCTCCCCTCAAGCCCCGGGATGAACCCTGCAGCCCTCCTGCAAAGATCTTAGTCTAGCCAGGCTGAGCTCTGCCAGTCCGGAGCATGGGAGCACAGACCTCTCCCTTTGCCACCTTGGGATCTAGGAATTCCAGGGAAGACGAAGATGGCTCCTTCCTTTTCAGTTACTTTGCTCTCCCTTGGAAACACTCCTGGATCCGGAGGCTGGCTCCTGGTGTCAAGAAAAAGGAGTGACGCTGCTGGGATTTTCCAGGACTCCGCTTGGAAGGGCCGCTGGGAAACCCCGTGAGACACCAGGTAAGGGGGTACTACCCAGCTGCAGTACAGAGAGGACACCCCCTTCGGCGGCTAGCTGGCGGGTCCCTAGCCGACTGCGGGTAACCAACCAACAAGGCCACGGAGGCCTTGCTACCTAGGTGGCGCTGTTTCCCTACTTTTTAGGACCAGTTGCCGCAGGAACTTCCTCGAGGTCCCGAGCCCTGCTCCGGGCTTGCTGGCTTGCTCGTGTAAACCACCTTATATTATTTTTTTTTCTAAAAATACTCCAAAGCAATTGAAAGAGTCCCTTCTCCCACCAGCCAGCCCTGGCCCCAGCCCCGGCCCCGGGGAGCGGGCGGGTAGGCGGGGAGGTGGGCCACTGCTTTATTAAACACAGGGAAAACTAATATTTACGGAATAAAATTTATGGAGCAGCCACGAGAATTCGACCCTTTTATGTGCATGGGGAGTGGGGGTTGGGCCAGGCTGGGGGCCTCAGGGAGGGGCCCAAGCCAGGGGCAGGGCTGGAATAGAGCCTGGTTAGGCCAATTTGTCAAAGCGGGGATTTCCCTGGAGTTGCCCTGGGATGAATGATTCTCAAACACCACCCCAGCTCAGGGGTAAGGGCTTCAGTGATGCCTGAGCCAGGGCCTCTGGCAGTAATGCTTCCCTAACAGCGCATTTGAGCAATACCCCCAAGGCAGGAGCAGCCTTTAGGAACACAGGAGCAGTGGACTGGAAGGTGACTAGGAATACTCTTGACAGAATTCCACAATCTCACAAGAAAATGAACAAAGTCATGTTTGGGGAATTTTCCTTGCAATTTTAGGGGATTCATGATTAAGAACGCCTGCTCGAGGCTGCCATTTGGGCAGAAGGATTAGCCAGCATCGGGCACAGAGCTTCACTGTGGTGTCTACCGCAGGGCACACCCGTGGTGTGGCCCGAAGGTAAAGCGATGTGAGCCACAGCAGGAGCATGGATGGCAGCAGAAAGTCCTAGCATCCTCAGGGGCCCCTGCCTTGGTGAGTCTGCATGCAGGAGAGCATCCTGCTTGAAGGCAGGGTCCAGGATAGAGATGGAGACTGTGGAAGATGGCAAGAGAACACAAAATCTTCCTGGAAATATGTTCAGTCAAGTATCTAATAAGCTGTGACTGGCTGAGATGTTCACTAATTCTGCCTGTCACTTACTGGCTGTATGACCTTTAATAAGTC
The DNA here is from genome assembly GCF_949786415.1 of Peromyscus eremicus. NCBI lineage: Eukaryota > Metazoa > Chordata > Mammalia > Rodentia > Cricetidae > Peromyscus > Peromyscus eremicus. Next base: position 36,611,787 of record NC_081429.1, on the reverse strand, counting down.
AATCATTTCAAGACCAGGTTTTCTAATGGGTCACTGGTACCATCTTCAGATGATGACGCTCTGCACCCGACACTCATTTGGACAGACTACTCAGTACATGAACTATTCAATAAGAGCTGGCCATTTGTTACTGTTGTTCTAACTGTTGTAATAATTAGTACTTGAGCATGACCTGTATGATCCTGTCTCCAAGGATTGACATCTGGACGGAGACATCAGTTTCAGGGAGAGAGGGAAGAGATATGGAAGAGGAAGCCCTCCAAAGCAAGCATACCAAAATGGCTTCTTCATCTCTCCCCCTCTACCTAAGTGTTCCCATTGAACATCTGAGTTCACTTTCCACAGCTACCAACCCAAGTTCAAGTTTCAGATGGTCTTACTATAGAGGAAGACATGGTGGAGAAGGTCAAGGCACTGTGCAGATAAGCCTGGGTGCCCGAGAGTGATTTTGGGCTTCTGCCTTTCACACAGCCTTTTCTTGTTTTCAGACAAGATCTTATTCTGTGGCCCAAGCTGGCCTTGAACCATAGCAATCTTCTAGGGGCATCCTAGCCTTAATACATCTTCCTATTAGATACTGTTCAATACCAGTTCTGTTCTAGGGGACTTCTGGGGTTCCTGTTCCCTAGCCTCATAGCTAAACTTACTACATTATTTAAAGTGAAGAAAGAGAAATCAAATTTAGGGGTGTAGCTTACTAGGTAGAGTACTTGCCTAGCATGCAGGAAGCTCTGGACTTGATCTCCAGAATGCATAAATCAGGTGTGGTGGCACACATGCTTGTAATCCTAGCACTTAAGTGCAGGCAGAAGGACCAGAAGTTCAAGGCCATCCTCCTGCACATAGTTCAAGCCAGCACATGCCTTTAATCCCAGCACTTGGAAGGCAGATCTCTGAATTCATAGGCCAGCCTGGTCTACATAGTGAGTTCCAGGCCAGCTGGGGCTACACAGTGAGACCCTGTCTTGGGCTGTGGCGGGGGGGGGGGGGGCTGTAAAGACAAAGACCACACACACAGAGAGAGACAGAGACAGAGAGAGAGCAAGAAAGTCAAATTGCCTTTTCTCCCACCCCTGGGGCCTGACTTTAGCCCTAGTTCTTGAAGCCTTTTGTAATTTGTCTGACACTATGGTTTAACCTGTTCTCTGTGCTTTAGAAGGAGACAGAAAAAATACACCCAAGCTTGACAGAGAGCAGTAATCTGTCTTGTACCACCATGGAGAGTTCTCAAGATCAAGATTTCTAATTGTGACTAACCTCAGGCCACATCAGAGAAGCTGATGAGAAATCTGTAGGATGGGGCTGATAGTTCAGTCATGAGGCAGAGATAACAGGGGACTGTGGGCATGAACAGGTTATAGACCACAAACAGGCAGGCTCAACAGCAGGGGAGTGTGGGTGCCCTTTATTCTGTTAGGAGAGAAGCGGTTTTCTACGGGGCATGTAGGACTGGTGAGGGACCCTTACGAAAAGCAGATAGGTGTCTTGGGCACGTGCCTCTTTGCAGACTTGCTTTAATCTAAGTTCACCATAGGGTACGAGTTCTAGAGAAAATGCCACTGAATGAGGAGCTGGCTTCAATCTATATGGAATACCAATGCCAGCTGAGTTGGAGCCAGAGACAAGCTTCCACCGGTGAGAAGTCCCATTCAAGAGGCCCGTCAACATAAACTTAGGCCTCCAACTGCAGCTCCATCCGAGGGATGCTCTGCCATGCAAGCTCCTTTCCAGATTATGCTGGGAAGCTGTTCTGCTCCCTTCTCGGTGGCAGAGACATGGCAAGCTAACTGAAGAGTCCTCTTGGCTTTTTCCTCTTGGCCTTGGCCAGCTGAGGTCTCTGTGTTGGGCCTGAAGCACCCTAGAAGAAAAGGAATCCCAGTTAATTGGAGTTTTGAAACAGATCTCTCTTGGCTCCTGGTTGGTATGAAGCCCTTCTTTTTTGTTTTTTTTTAAACATTTATTTATTATGTATATAGAAGAGGGTGGCAGATCTCATTACAGATGGTTGTGAGCCACCATGTGGGTGCTGGGAATTGAACTCAGGACCTCTGGAAGAGCAGTCGGTGCCCTTAACATCTGAGCCATCTCTCCAGCCCCATGAAGCCCTTCTTAAAGTATCTGATGTAGATGTTTTGAGGTTTATTTTAGGAAGTGCTATAGGATTCTAAGTGGGCATGTCTCTCATGGTCCATCACCGGAAGCAGAGTGTATTCCGCTTCCGGTGAAAAGGGAGTCAAGGTTCATCACTCAACTCAAGAATGGCAGAAGATGGCAAGAGAGGAGGATGTGAGAAAGCATGATGCTCTACGACTTGGCAGCAGCTCACAATCTCTCTCATACCAGGGCGGTGTCAACTAGGCAGCAAGTGCAGAGACCACGGCTGCCAGGCTACAGGGTAGCTTCTCCAGTGTTCACAAGGCCGCCCGGGAAGCTGCTTGTGTGACTCACCACGGGCTCCTGTTCGGGCTCGGAGAGGGCTGGAGTGGAGGAGACTAGCTGTTCTGGCTGGTTCGGAAGCTGGCCATCAGTTCTTTGAGGGGAGGTGCTGCACGGTGTCTGAGTCTCTCCTGAAATCAGAAAGATCAACAGAAGGCAGAAAAAATGCCTGCTCTCAGGAGAGCAGAAGCATTCACCAAGCATTCGGACGAAGGGCAGAGTTTGCTATTAATATATTAACAGATTGAAGGAGCCAGCTTCCAGCTGACGTTGAGCAAACCCTGTTCCTATGAAGACTCCAAAGCCCACTTTCAGCACGTAGGTTGAGTTTCCTTGGTTCACGGGAGGTGAGCAAATCTCTGTGCAGCCCCTGGGTTAATTTTCTGGTTAGTGCTCTTGTTAACTCCTAAGCCCCAGGGCCAGCTAGCTATGAGAATGCTCCGTGGTGGGGTATGTGTTCTGCATCTGCATGGGCCACGTGGCTACTGAGCACTTGAAATATGGCTAAAGTACACACGGAAATGATTTTTAATTTTATTTAGTTCTTACTAATTGAAATGTGAATAGATGATATGGATAGAACCGCTAAATCCAACAGCACAGACCTAAGCTCTAACTCTACCCCACGCGGGCCAGCTGTGACTGGGAATACTCACCAGCGCCATGGTGCTTCTGCCCTGCTTGGATCTGCTGTCTGGTGACTGCCACATACAGACTCTGCAGATGCATGGCAAATGGCTTTCCATCACCAACAGTGCATGCCTCCGGCAATTTCTAAAGGAAAGGTAACATTGTCATTGGTCTGCCTGGCTAAAGAAGGGAGCTGATATCCCACTGACAGAAGTGCCATCAACCGCAGACCAGTCTGAACGAAGAAGTATGACTCGATACACAGCTTCCATCTGAAAGCTGCTGGCACTGCTGGAGGAAGCCTTCCTGTGCTCTGTCCTCTGCAAGGTCACTCTGACGGCTCCTCCAGTCATGAAGTCAACTGTGCTTTCCTGTGAACCCTCCATAGGTCTCTGGCCTCTTTCTTCTTAACCTCTTGGGGGGCTGTTTTAGGAAACTATCTTCCTTGGCTGGGGGTACAGTTTATTGACAGAGTGCTTGCCTTACATGTATAGGCCCCTGGGTTCAATCCCCAGCAGCAGCACCATCCACCAAAGAAATGATCTGTCCTAGGCATCCCTGAGATGTACGGTTGGCTGTCTTAACAACGTTTACTTCTGAACTTCCACAGTAGAATGAGAAAGAGAATGAAATCTAGATGGGGCAAGGGGACGAAATAGGGACAACAGACTGAGAAACAAGAAAGAATTATGGTGGCGTGATGTCAGTCAGAGTTGGAAAGTACAGTGGACAGAGCTTTGGAGACCCACCTGCCACCTTATACTCTGGACCTGAAATCCAGCTGTACTTGCTATACTCCACACGCCCCTCAGTGGGGTGATACTTCTCCCAAGGGGAGTGAGAAGTTTTTTGAGGAGTGAAGAAAGTTCCTCTTTTATAGTACATTAACATAAAGACACATATGCAGAGGTTAGAAGACAACCTGTGGGGGTTGGTTCTCTCCTCCTATCACATGGGTTCTGGGATAGAACTCAGGTCATAAGACTTTGCAGTCAGTGCCTTTATCTACGGAGCCATCTTACAGGCTCCATAAACAGACCTTTGTTGGATCTGTGGAATTATGATTTAGGAAAAGTTGAAAGATTCCTGAAGGAGATAACGATGACATGAAAGTTGGGAAACTGTTTAATTATATCACCATTGCCACGGGATGAACGGTAGATGACTTCCATTCACAGCAACATGCTCTGCTTAATTTCACTTTTCAGCTGAATTGAACTGAAAGAATGGCTGAAGACTGAACTACACGCAGTAAAAATGTGATGAGAGGATGGTGTCTGGTGGTCCCCAATCTAGCTGTACTTCAGAGTCCTGGAATTCATCTGTCCCAAGGCATGCCAACAATGATGGTTCCCAGCCAAATTAGCAGGTCCAGGAGAGCAGTTGGGCCAGAAGCTTTCACGAGAACCAAGTCCTCAGCCTGTACTTAAGATCTCATGTCAAGCTCCTTTCCTGTGCTCTAGGAACTTTTTTTCTTTATGGCGCTGGGCATCGAACCTAAGGCTTCACTCATGCTAGGTGGATGCTCTACCACTAAAGCTACACCTCAGCCTGCCATCATTTCTGAAGCCCACTGTGGAGAAAGAACGGCACAGAACTTGGGAGAAGCAGTGGAGTGAGTTGGTGCTGGATCACCGGGGTTACAGTCAGTCTCCCTGAGTGGGATGGAGGCTCAAGAGTCAGTCTGTTGACCCCAGGGGATAAAAACATTCATCACTCTGTGAAGACTACCTCAGGTGCGGACTTTCTTTCGTTTTATTGCAATAGAACCCAGGTTTCAATAAGGCTTGGACTTTCACTGGAGAGCACAGACAATGAATCAGAGAGCTCAGAGTCTAAACTTTGCCTCCAGCAGTAATCCCAGCGAGTTATCATACGGGCCATCTTCAGCTACACTCTGAGGAGTGACCTGAAACTCTGCCTCTCTTTCCTCTCCGATCCTTAAGCCAGCTCTCCAGAAGACAACCCTCTACTAGCTGGGCAGCAGACCCTGGCAGCTGAGAAACCAAAAGATGCTCTCCGTTCCTCAGTGTCTGGGGTCTGTGCTCAAGAACTGGATCTCCTCCTGGGTCATTCACACACAACTTAGTGGGCACAGCCCAGTCTGTACAAATAGGCCTGGCAGAATCCAGGCAGCCAGGGTCATCGGCTCCTTTCCTTTACATGGAAGGAAACAGACTCATTTTCTAGGCTGATCTTTATCCAGCTCATGTCCTCACCCCGTAAATGAAGTGCTAGAAGTAAAAGTCATTCAAGCTGTGGCTACCCTGGTCCTAAATCCAAGTCTAGAACTGAATCTTGGTCCCTCCTCTATTCTCCCTTCTCGAGGAGATCTGGCCCTGTAGTTGCCAGTGGCTATCCTGTTCACACGTCTAGTCTCAGAAAAGTACTAGCAATACCATTCCACTTTCTAAATGCCTACTGTGTGCACTGCTCTAAGGATTTTCAATATTAGCCCACGGTTTTATCTTCTTCATTACCACTTTTCTGTCACTTAGAAGAGCTCCTCGCCGGCTGGGGGCTCAACTACTTGTGAATGAATGAACATGGTGGGCACTAGTGTGACCCCACTTGACCGAGATAGTTAGCCACAACTAGTAAGCAGAAGAAACGGAATACTAAGCAGTCTGTCCTCACGATATAAACATAAAACCACTACTTATTTACTTCTCTGAACGGCAGGTTTATAGTCAAAATGGGAATCTAGTCTTTATCAGGATCACATCCTAGTTTAGCTGTTATCACTAAGGGACAAGAAAACAGAACAGATCAAAAAGAAGCAACTGACCGTGGGAGAGAAAAGCAGTAACTGGTACAGACTGGAGCCCTCGGGGGCTGAGGCACCGTCATCCATTTACAGTGACTCTCCAGCATGACGGAGTCCCTGGGCATCCTCTCAGCATAGCCAGAGGAGAGAGTTATGTGGCCACCTGAGTTAGGAAAGGAGCAGCATTAGCTCCCAGGACAGGACAATGGTAGGGGCGAGGTGGGGCAGGCCACAGAGATCAAAGCGAGAATGCTGGAGTTGGAACTAAGCAAAGTAAACAGTGTCTCCTGCTGTAAGAACGCCTAGCCAGGAGCACTGTGTACCAGCATAGAGCGGGTCACTGCCCAGAATGGCAGGGCAGGAAGAGTCAGGTGAGCCCACTGCATAACCCTTTCATCTGATTAGCCCGAGATAATTCGAGCCAGGGAAAAGGGACTGGGATTACAGAGAGCAGGCACTACAGGAGGAGGTGCAGAGGATGGCCTCAGATCTGAGTCAACAACACAGCCGTAAATAAAAGTCCTGCCTTTGAGAATTCACATTTGCGTGTGTGTGACAGGCAGATATTTATTGTTTGGTTTTGTGTTTCAAGAGATATGGAGTAACAGAATTACAGACCAATGGTGATAGGAATTCAGAGAAGAAAGGGGTGAATTCCAACTGAGATCCTGAAAAAAAGCCTCACAAGTGGTGACATCAAGGTGAGCTTTGAAAGGTGACTCTGAGCATAGTGGAAATGCGAGGTACAAAAGTGTGAAAGAATGGATGTGCAATGCAGAGTGCAGCTAGAAAGCTAAATTCACACCCACTGGATTGCAGCCCGCTTTCTCTGAATCGGGGTTATGCCTGTGGAGATCTCCTTGTGTTTCATAATTGGCTTTCTCTATTTGATAGTGTTTGCAATAGCTTCCTTTGCGCCCAAGTGATACTGAAACAATGATGTGGACTCAGAACTTCCTCCGGGTTCCACTTTTAGATTTTCTGTTACATTTATTTCAACTCTTAGTCCTTCTTCATTACTAACTTCAATAGTCACAAGTACTGCACAACCCTCCCAACGGCCACTGCATGGCCCTCCCAACGACCACTGCATAGCCCTCCCATCAGCCACTGCACAACCCTCCCACCAGCCACTGCACAACCCTCCCAACGGCCACTGCATAGCCCTCCCACCAGCCACTGCACAACCCTCCCATCAGCCACTGCACAACCCTCCCACCAGCCACTGCACAGCCCTCCCACCAGCCACTGCACAACCCTCCCATCAGCCACTGCACAACCCTCCCATCAGCCACTGCATAACCCTCTCATCAGCCACTGCATAACCCTCCCATCAGCCACTGCACAACCCTCCCACCAGCCACTGCACAACCCTCCCACCAGCCAATGCAAAATCCTTTCATCACCAACAAATGTTTACCCTCCTGAGATACTTCACTAGGACTCTGGCTCCTGTTATACCTTATCAGAAACTCTGGGGAAACCAAAGTGACAGAACCCCCTTGGGGTACCTTATTTTCCCTTCTTGTCCCTTGATGCAGTCTACCTTTGCTACTGGGGCCCACCTTCTTTTGTGGTCACTCCCACCTTCACCAACTCCAAACACATACCCAATGGTGAAGAAATTCAAGGAATCCTAGAGGATTTGTGGGTAAGATCCCAATGGGTACTTTCAGCTAGAAGTAGGTGGTCAGCTTCCCCATTCTTTTTTCTGAGATGTTCCAGAAAATAAACCTTTAGAGTCCTGAGAAAGGCTCACACCAACACACAGTTCCCGACTGGATATGTATTTCTGTCCAAGGACAGATCTACTAGATAGAAAGAGAAGGGGTAACAAGTTAACCAGAACCCTCCCGCATCCTCCTCTGGGTTGCTTCTGGCATTTGTCCCAGAAGCTAGCACAGTCCCAAGGCCCGGGGACTAACCCTCATCCTGTCACAGCCACCAAGGTCAGGTCCCCAAATGTGACTTCTCTAAAGGTAAGAAGTTCTCGCTGCCTCCCTACAAAGCCCACACCTCTGTATGGGACTCTGGTGACACTCTCCATTAGCTTCTCTTAGAGACAAGAAACAACATCAGAAAACTCCTCTAAGGCTTTAACCACCAAAAGGATTGCCAAAATAAGCAGATGGGAGCATGACAAATGATTTAGAAAGCATCTAGTGAGAGTCTTTTCAAGAAACATGACCCCCTGTGCCAACCTACTCAAGTCTAAAAACTACCAACCATCTACTAAGGCACGCAGGACTGAGCGGGTGCTGCCCTCTTGAGGCTTGCACTCTAGAGAGACCCACAACAAACACAGGGCTAATTTCATACTCTCAGGGGCTGGCAAGATGGCCCCCAAGCCCAATGACCTGAGCTCAATGCCCAGGACCTACAGGGTAGAAGGAGAGAAGCTATTCCCACAAGTTGTCCTCTGACTTCTACATGGATGCCATGGCACTGCTGTCACCCTCAATTCTCTCTCTCTCTCTCTCTCTCTCTCTTTCACACACACACACACACACACACACACACACACACACACACACACACACAGAGTCTTGGGGAAAAAAAAGTCTATCAAATAAAATAACTTACTCAAAGTATTGTGGAATGGGGCAAGAATTTTATTTTGTTTATTTATTTATTTATTTATTTATTTATTTAGTTATTTATTTATTTATTTATTTATTTATCTATCTATCTATCTATCTAGTTAGTTAGTTAGTGTGTGTGTGTGTGTGTGTGTGTGTGTGTGTGTGTGTGTGTGTGTGTCCATGCCCCCATAGGTCAGAAGAGGATGTCAGATCCCATAGAGGTGAGTTACAGGCAGCTGCAGCCAGCTGACATGGGTGCTGGGAAGCCATGCTCAGTTCTCTGGAAGAGCAGCAAGCTCTATTAGCTGCTGAGCCATCTCTGCAGCCCTATATAGTTTTAAACAGAGGTCAAGGAAGGTACCATGCAGTACAATTCAAAAAACTCTAAATGGAAGTGAGAGAGTAATCCATCCATATGGGTGACTTATTTCCAGTTTTCCAGTTTAAGCTCACTATCCATTTTAATTATTATCAGAACCTCTTTCTCTTTACAGGTGTCTTGATATGAATGATACACTGGGTGGTCACCCTGCATGAGAGGATGAGCATGGCAGGTACACGGATATGTTCCTGTGCTTACAGAAATCATGACATGATGCAGCAGAAGCTGACATGGTCTGCTTTATGTTCAGAAGGATCACTGAGTGAGGAGATAGAGGAGAGCTGCTTAGGAGACTGCAAGGGATGCTGGGTAAGAGCAGCACGGGCAGTGAGGTTTGGGAGAATCTAAAAGGGTGGCCGACACACCTTCAAGCTGATGGACTGGGTGTCATGTGACAGGAGTCAGGCACAGGGTAGATGTAACAGGAATGATGTAGAAACCTATGAAATCCCTAAGTCAAAGGGAAGCCGGGGCTGGAGCGTGCTCAATGGTAGGTTTGTCTAGCATGGTGACGGCCTAGGTTCCATCCCCAGAAATGCATAAAAAAGAAGAAAAAGGGGGCTGGAGTAATGGCTCAGTGGTTGAGAGCACCAACTGCTTTACCAGAGGACCCGGGTTCAATTCCCAGCACCCACATGGCAGCTAACAACTGTCTGTAACTCTAAGATCTAACACCTTCACATAGACATACATGCATACACTAATGCACATAAAATAAAGATAAATAAATTGTTTAAGAAGAAGAAGAAGAAGAAGAAGAAGAAGAAGAAGAAGAAGAAGAAGAAGAAGAAGAAGAAGAAGAGGAAGAAGACAGCAATCTGAGCTGACGGCTGGGTCCACAACACCCAGTTCCTGCATCTGGTGTCTTGTTTTGAGAAAGCAGGGTCGGGGAAGAAGACAGGGGCAGAGGAAGCAGAGACTGTGAACACCTGTACCACAGAGCTTGTGAGGAGATTAGTAAGAGAGCAGAGCATTATTCAGGAAATGGATGTTCTTCCCTTTGTAGGGCACACTGGGACTGTATAGTGTAGCTCAGGGTGGCCTCATACACGTTACCATGTATCAGGGACTGGCTTGAAATTCTGATCCTTCTTCCTCCACCTCCTGTAGAGGCATTCACCACCATGTGGGGCCACTTCTGAGCCTTCTCTTGCCTGGTCCTATTCCTCCACCAAGCAAACTCAAGGAATGTCCAAATGATAACACACACGGAGAAAGCAGGGTCTTGTTGTGACTGGCATCCCAAAGCACAGAATTTCCAAACAACTCAGTGATTAGTCAAGACACAGATGAGGGAGACAGCCCAGGTTCACCATCTCCTTCCACCATGCCAGCCTATTCCTCAGTCTCTGAAGACCAAAAGAGTGAGGCTTCTGGGTGAGAAGGCCTGGGTCTAGATCCTACCTCCGCCAGTGCCCTGGCGAGTTACTAGCTACTGCTCTGAAAACCCCTGTTTCCTCACCAGAAAAATAAGTCACCCACACCTACTTTGGGAGCATAGTCATGGATCCTGAGGTGATTAATATTGGTTTTTTAGAAGATGTATTTTTATTTTCTTAATTATGTAATACATGGGGGAAGGTCTATACATGTGGAATGTATGTACTGTGAGGTCCAGAGAGGACACTGGATCCTCTGGCGCTGGAATTACAGGAGGTAGTGAGTCCACCTGACCTGGGAACCAAATTCTGGTCCTCTGCAAGAGCAGCAAGTGCTCTTAATTGCTGAGCCGCCCTCCTTGGTGTTTGTGAAGGACGCCTGCTCCTCATTTCCCCATATCAACTCTCGTTGATCCTCAAAAGTCACCTTTGGACGCTGGGCGGCAGTGGCACACGCCTTTAATCCCAGCACTCAGGAGGCAGAGGCAGGCGGATCTCTGTGAGTTCGAGGCCAGCCTGGGCTACAGAGTGAGTTCCAGGAAAGGCGCCAAAGCTACACAGAGAAACTCTTTCTCCAAAACAAAACAAAACAAAACAAAACAAAAGTCACCTTTGTTCTCCCACTTCTCAGGACCTGCTCAAGAGGTCAAGGCTTCACCTTATTCCATCTGACCTTTGTAAGAGGAAACAGGGACAAAGGAAATTCAGTTCTAACTCTCTCCATGAAACATGTGGGCAGTGGTGGCACACGCCTTTAATCCCAGAATTTGGGAGGCAGAGCCAGGCGAATCTCTGTGAGTTCGAGGCCAGCCTGGGCTACCAAGTGAGTTCCAGGAAAAGGCGCAAAGCTACACAGAGAAACCCTGTCTCGAAAAACCAAAAAAAAAAAAAAAAAAAAAGAAAAAAAAAAAGAAAAAAAAAAGAAAAAAAAAAAAAGAAAAACAAAAAAAAAAACAAAAACAAAAAAAAAGATAACCGAAACATGCAAAACATGACCTCCACTGGCATACCATGGCATGTATGCGCATGTGTGTGCGCACACACAATTTAAATAATTTTTAAAGTATTAAGAGAGCCCAAGCTGCCTAGCGGTGTTTCAACTGGGAATGCTTCTCATGACTACTGATATTTCCTGCTTGCTAACAAGTCTATGGAAGGGCTCTGCTACATAACTCCATGAGGGCTATTTGGAAAACAGAAAAGCATGCCCTCCAGTCCATCACCAAAAGGGTTGGCAGCCAAATGGTTTTGGGTGGGATTAATCTCTTGGATTCCTCAGAAGCGTGAGAGGGAAACAGGAAGAGGACCAAGAGAACAGTAACACAGTGGTAACGCCTGGGCTTCAGAGGACAACTGCCCCATCCTGCTTTTCCACAGCAGCTCATCCAGATAAAGTTTCTGAGTTTTAGGCAAGACCTAACCACGAGGGGTTCCCCTGTTTTGTCCCTCATTGTCTTAACAGTCCCATATCAGATGAATATGACCAAGTACATATTTCATATGTATGGAAATGTCATGCTGAAATCCACTGTTTTGCACAAATAATAGTCGCTCAGGAAGGGGAGAAAAAAGTCGACCCCGTCTATCTGCTCAGATGAGAAACCTTGGTATCTTGGGAAGAACACACAGCATCCTAAGGGCACACTGTCCTTGAAGGTCCACGTGTGAGGTCAACATCGCAGCTGACGCTGCTCAGTGTTTGGTCTGACTCAGCTTTGTTTGGGTCTGTGCTTGTCACAAGGCCACCACTGATCTCCACAATTAGCCTCTCACTCCTAAGCATCCACACAGTGCTGAGCTAGAGGGAAAACAACACTGAGCAAGCTGGGCATAATCTTGTGTTTAGAGACCTTACAAATTCATTGTGGCTTAGAGATCTTGAAAATTATTTAACTTACAGTCTACCTTTCCCCTTTCCCCTTTAGAATGAGGTGGGAGAATGGAGGCATGCTCACATCGAACGTGTAAGCATCCTGTGTGCCATCCAGTCCAGGTCCCTGGTCGCTTTCTGAGGCCTCACTTGAGACTGGGATAATTTTAACATCTGGTTCTCACTGTGCTGGAATTACAGAGGTTCACACAGGTGAAAAGTTCAACACAGTTCCAGGTAGACAGTCACATCTGGTTGTGTTACTTAAACTCCTCTGGTTCAGTTCGAGAAGAAGGAAGGGGAAGAAAGCCCACACAGGAAAGGTCCAAGCAGAAGGCTGCAACCGTACCTCCAAGACTAAAGATTTTGATTTTTATGCTTGGTTTGGTTTGATTTTTTTTTGAAACAGCATCTCACTGGGTAGTTGGTCTCGAACTTGCTTGTGATCGTTTTGTGAATGTCACCACACCTGTCTAACTTAAAAAGCGATGTGACGCTGGAGAGTCACACATGCTAAGCACATCCTCTCTACCACCAAGTTACGCAGCAACTAACTTTTTAAAATTAACCCAATAGACCTCCATAGTTACCTTATCAGCCAGGCAGTAAAATATTCTCATTTCATACATGAAAAAAACAAAGGCCCAAAGGATTAATTAGTTCTCCCAATGCACAGCAGAATGAGAACGGAGAAGATCCAAAGAGGTGGCCTTCAGAACTTCCCCATGACCCACGAGGCAGAAGCCTCACAGAATCACCATGGACAAGGCCATTTCTCCCTGAGGGGATGGTTCCTGTTCTGAGACCCAGCAGCTGCTAGAAACTAGCTCTGTCTCCCTTCCGAGGCCCCAAACGACCGACCCAAGCTGCAGAGGAAAGAACACAATGCCTTCTTGAGGAGGTGAGCTGCGCTTAACCCCTGCTCAGCCTCCCAGGGCACCAGAAAGTCACAAACTGACTGCGGCACAGGGGGACTCAGAGAGATTCTGAATCGCCTTTAGAAAGAAGCACAGCCTCTCAGAGTCATTGCAGGAAGGCCCCAAAGAAAAATAATGGCAGAGGGAGTGGAGGTGGGGGTGGGGGCGGGGCGGCTGCTCTCATAAGAGCCCTTTGTGGTGGCTGCCTCTGAAAGGAGGTTTTGCTAGACAAGGTGGGACTTCTCAAGGTGACAAGCAAATGGCACAGGCTGAGCTGTGACCCTCCGCTCACTCCAGAGCCACCCCCCCTTTGGAGGGCCAGAGCCCAAACTGTCCCCGGAGCCCCACCCAGCCCCAGCACAAACCATGGCTTTCTAGTCTGCCGAGCAACTAATGAGTGGCAAAGGGGCTCGAGGGACCGGGGTGGTTTCCTGGGGGGATGAGTCCTCTGAGCCTCGCAGAAAGTGGAATCAGTGGGCTCGCAACTCCAACTCCCTTTCCTCTGCCCCCCCCCCCACACAACACACCCTTTGCCCCAAACAAGCAGCTCCTGTCCCTCTGGCTCCGGCTGGCCTCACAGGGGGACAGGCAGTCTCAACATCAGGTTATCATCCCTCTCACATTCCGTTACCTCAACATCCCTTCCCAGATGGAAATGAAGCAGTGTGGTGGAACCAGAAAGGGAAAAGCACCAAGTTTAACGACAAACTCCCAGTTAGTTCTAACACTCCCAATGCCCCAGCTCTGGCCCGTGCCACAGCCCTGTATGGATTTCTCTGCTTTCCTGGTTTTGTGGAGATGAGAGGACAGTCAGCTGGGCCTGCAGGTGCAAAGGTGAAGTGGAGGACCAGCAGTGTTCTCCACAAGACCGCGCCGCCAGGGAGATTCTCTTTCACCAAATTACATGCCTGACAGCTGGGAACACAGCCTGTGGCAGGGTTCAAGGGCTCCCCGCCTTCACCTGCCTGCCGCCTGCTCTCTGTAGGGTGATGGTGTCTTTCTTCTCCCTGAGGAATCCTATTCCACTGGATGATGTACCACTTTCCCAAATGCGCACACAAGCGCATATGCATACACGCATATGTGCATACACACATGCTCATCAGGCTCCGGAAAATATGCAATATAACCTAAACTCTCCCAATATCAGGGCCAGCAAGATGGCTCAGCTGGTAAAAGTATCTTCCCTTGCAAGCCCGACAACCTGAGTTCAACCCCTGGAATCCACAGTGGACAGAGAAAACTGACTCCAGAAAGATATCCTCTGATCTCCACACGTGTTCCTCGACACACACACACGTACGCACACGCACGCACGCACGCACACACGCCAATAATAAAAATGAAAAAAACTTTAAGCTCTCAAATACTGCTTTGTGGGAATAAACTGAGGTGATCACTTTGAAAAATGATTTGGCAGTATCTATTAAATCAAAATATTTACATATACCTGTGAGGCACCATTCCAATCCATTGTGCTCATCAAATACACAGGGACAAACTGTGGCACAGTCTTACAGAGACATAGCACACAGAAATGAAAACCATGCCATATGGATACATTTTATAAACAGTGAAAGAAGTCAGACAGACGAATGTGTGTGATATGACTGTATGCAGATAAAATTTAAAACAGGCAAAAGTAATGATTACCTAGGAAGTCAGGACACTGGTTACCCTTCTGAGGAGGAAGAGGAGTTCTTCTGAGAACTGAAATTTTCTAATTCTTTTGAAAGTTTTTTACTTTATTTTTATTTTATAAATATGAATGTTTTGCCTGAATATTTGTGTGTGCATCACATGTGTACAGTCCCCACAGAGGCCAGAAGAGGGCATCAGATCCCCTGGGGCTGGAGCTATGGTTGTGAACCAACATGTGGGTGCTGGGAATTGAACCCGGGTCCTCTGGAAGAGAAGCCAGTGCTCTTAACTGCTGAGCTATCTCTCCATCTTCCAAATTTTTAAGTTTTGATTTGGGTGCTGTTTGTTTTGCAACATTTCTCCAAGTTAGGTGCTTATTGACATTTTTAAAAAAATATGCATCCTATATTCTAAGTGGTTTTCTTGTTGCTTTGAGACAGTGACCTACTATGTAGACCTGACCAGCCTGGAGCTTTTACACAAACCAGCCTAGCTTCAAGTTCACAGAGCTACACCTGTGTCTGCCTTGTGAGTGCTGGAATTAAAGGCAGGTACTACCATGTCCAGCTGCACCTTATATTTTGATTCAAAATATTTATTAATAAAAGAAAAACTACTCCTGAAAACAGGTAATTCCTCAAAGAGACAACAATAGATTACTCTAGGACTCAAACGTTCAAAGCTGAAACATGGTCATACAACAATGTGTACATCTTGGGGGATGTGGTTGAGGATGTGGGTTTGTGGTAGAGTGTAACCCTGGGGCCAAACCTCAACCCACAAAACTGTACACAAATATTCACAGCAGCATTGTTCATGATGGTAAAAAAGGTGGAGAGAACGTAAATGCCCATCAACAAATGGAGGGACAAACAAAAAATATGGCTTATCTGGGCTGGTGAGACCGCTCAGTGGGTAAAGGTGTGAGCTTGGTGACCTGAGTTCAGTGGCCAGAACCCACGGTAGGAAAAGAACCAACTCAACAAAGCTGTCCTCTGACCCCCACATGCACAACATGATGTCCATGTCCACACACATTGTGCCACACACATACTTACACATATGCAATAATAATAGTGATATAAGCCGGGCAGTGGTGGCGCACGCCTTTAATCCCAGCACTCAGGAGGCAGAGCCAGGCGGATCTCTGTGAGTTCGAGGCCAGCCTGGTCTACAGAGTGAAATCCAGGACAGGCACCAAAACTACACAGAGAAACCCTGTCTCGAAACACCAAAAAAAAAAAAAAAAAGTAATATAAAATTTTTCAAGTTTTTTAAAGGGGCCACTAAGGCTGGACAACCTAAGTCTGATTTCTGAGACCCACATGGTGGGTGGAAGGAGTCAGCTGACTCCTGCATGTTGTCCTCTGGCCTCCATGTGGTTGTTATAGCCCCTCCCCACATACATACATAAATAAACAGAATAAATGAACAAATACCCCTCTGTGAGTATGGTGGCATATACATTTAACCCCAACACTCAGAAGGCAGAGGCAGGCAGATCTGTGGTTTCAGGGCCAACCTGGTCTATACATCGAGTTCCAGGACCCCCAGAGCTACACAGTGAGACCCTGTCCCTAACAAACAAACAAACAAAATACCCCGCAAATATGTAAAAAAATCATAGACTGGAGTTTTGTTTTTCCATAAACAGGCATGGAATACTGATAATATTCCTTTAATACGTGGATCTTGAAAGCACACGGCTAAATGAAAGAAGCCAGACACAAAGAACCACGGCAGGGTCCACTCATATGAAATACACAGAATGGGCAAATTCCTGGAAACAGAGTAGGTCAGGGATTTCTAGGGACTGGGTGTGGGTGAACAGAGAATAATTGCAAATGCATTTGGGATTTCTCTGGGGATGCTGAGACTAGATATTGGTTACAACTGCACAATCATGTGACTGTTTAAATCACTGAATGGTGTACACTTATTAAAGTATTTATTTTATGTATATGAATGTTTTGTCTGAATATATAGCTGCACACCACATATGCACAGTGCTCACAGAGGCCAGAAGAAGGCATTAGATTCCCTTGGTGCTGGAGTTATACACGGTTTTGAGTCACCATGTAGGTACTGAGAACCAAACCCGAAACCTCCGGGAGAACAAGTGCTCCTAACTGCTGAGCACTCCTTATTTTACTGCATCCTGATTATATTTCAATTTTTAAAATTATTTATGTGTGTGGATGTTTTATTTGCCCATATGTCTGTATACTACATGTTTGCCTGGTGCTACAAGGCCAAAAGAGCTCGATCCCCTGGGACTGGAGTTACAGATGGTTGTAAACCACCATGTGGGTACTGGGAATTGAACCCAGGTCCTCTGAAAGAGCAACAAGTATTCTTAACCACTGAGCAATCTCTCCAGCCCCAGCTCATTTTCCTAAAGGATTATAAAATGATTAAGTCTCCACTATCCCATCTTCCTTTAATTATTTTCCATACTGGTTCCTCTCAGGAATAACAGGCTCCCAACAGCCTGGACAACTTGTTTGTTTTGAGACAAGGTCTCACTGTGTATCCCTGGGTAGCCTGCTTCTGCCTCCCAGGAGCTGGGATTAAAGGGGTGTGCCATTACACCAAGCCCCTGAACAACTTTTAAGTAGTTCAGACAGTTCTCAGCCTCCTCAGTAACTGGGCTATCAGGAGTGAGCCACTATTCTGTCAGACTTGAGCAACTTTTTTTATTTTTTCCTTTGGAGACAGGGTCTTAATACATAGCTGTGGTTGGCCTGGAATCACTAGATAGATCAGGCTGGCTTGGAACTAGCACAAGTCTCCTCCTGCCTCAGTCTCCCCAGTGTTTGAGGTCTAGATACTCTGTGTGTGTGTGTGTGTGTGTGTGTGTGTGTGTGTGTGTGTGTGTGTACATACTCATGTATGTGTACATGGAGACCAGAAATTGATGTTGGGTGTCTTCCTTAATTGCTCTTCACCTTATTTTGGGGGGCGGGGTCTCTCACTGAACTGCAGCTCACCAATTTGGCTAGACTACCTAGCAGCCAGAAATTCCCAGTGATCTCCCTGTCTCTGCCCGCCCAACCCTGGGATTACAGGCATGTGCTGCCGTAGGCTTTTTTATGTGGGTACTGGAGACAGAACTGAGGTTCTCACCTGTGGTGTGGCAAGCACTTCACAAGCTGAGTCCTCTCCCCAGCCCAGAGGCCTAGACACCCTTTAAAGGCCTTCAACACAGTCAGTAGCACAGACACCCAGTGCCTGAGCAACTGGAGTTGACTTGTAGAAGACCTCAGAATCTAGACTCAAACAGACCTAGTTTTGAATCAGTCCACCACCTAGATACTTGCCATATTATCTTGACCAATCAACTTAATTTTTCTTTGCTTCAACTTTCTCACAATAAAATTAGGAAAATAAAGGCTGGGGATGTTGCTCAGAGGTAGAGTGGCTGGCTAGCATATGTGAGGCCCTAGATTTCATCTCCAACATCACACACACACACACACACACACACACACACACACACACACACACACAAACACACACACACACACACACACACACACACAGTCCTTTTCCATGAGAGCTGTCACAATGATAGTGAAAAGAGACAATATAAGTGATGTATTAATTCTGTTCCCTTGTGAGCTCCAAACACTTGAAGGCAACCAGGAAAAATACTTCATTTCAGCAAACAGCAGGGTTCTGCAGTCACATGGCTAACACTTAAATCTCCGGGTCCATTACTTCATCTCTCTGAAACCTTTGTTTCTCCAACTGTGTAAAGGAACAATAATTCTATTTTCATTATGGAGTTATTACTAGGATTAAGTGAGATAATGCAAAGTGTTCATTACAGGGCCTGGCACCTAGAAAGTATACAATAAATATCAACTGCTATTCACTCAGTCACTAAACAAAATTATTGAGTATGCCAGTCACAAGCTGTGTCCTGGGATGAAACAAGCTTCACTGCCCTCAAGAAGCTCATAGTCTGGTTAGGGAGTCAGACACATAAACAACCAATTGTTCTTCATGGTCAGCCACACACTGCAGCTTTTGATTCAGTCAACAGCAGCAGATCTGGGGCATCGTGGAACAAAGCCGGAATGTAAGGAACACTATGGGGAGGGGGCAGCGGTGAATGGACCCTTCTTTCCCCACAAATTACCTATGAAAGTCTAGATAAACAGCCATGCTGACTTCCTCCTTGGCATTACTACTAGCTGGCCAGGGTCTAAAGGACACCTCTTTCCTATCTGTCTCCCCTGCTCTTACAGTGACTGGGACCTTCTCATCATCTATAATATCTGCCTTTGGAGCATTCTGTTCTCTTCCTCAAAACACCTATAACATTTTTAGTTACTCGAGTTTTGTTTTTGTTTTTGAGACAAGGTCACACATTCAGACTGGCCTCAAACTCTCAATCCTCCTTCCTCAGCCCCTCACTGAGATTACAGAAGTATATACCACCATGCCAAGCCTCGATTACCAACTGTTCACAGGTTTCTGATCTCTCCCCCAGGATACGAAGTTCTAGTATCTAGAAACCATTCACTCAGATAATGTGTGCTGAATACCTACTATGTGCCAAGTCCTGAAGTAGGTGCTTGAAGTTCAGATGAGAACAGAGATATGGCCACTCTGCTCATGGAGCTTACAGTCTATAGTCACAAAAAGTTTTGAGATGGATGTTTCTCTAGTTCTCGCTGAGAACCCTATTCTGACTGGCCTGGTTAGAGATGAGTTCTTGACTATTCCTTTGAATTTTTTAAAAAAGCAAGAAGCTAGAACACAGGGCAGACGGCAATGCGGTGCCTCCTGCGGCCCTGGATACCCATGCTCATTGCCCAAAAGTTTATCTTAGGACACACAGCACCACCCCAGAGTCACTTCGGCAAGCTCTTCTCTTACGAAGCTGTGTATTGGGCATTCCAGGTGTTAAGCGTGGTAGATATCAAGCCAGAGACATATTGGCTGGGTGGAGGCCGGGGCAGAAAGTGTGAACAAGGTCTCCTCAGGACCCGTAGAGATGAAATAACCGAGCCTCAGAATGCTCAGCCGTCCACACCCTTCCTCTTCTCCTTACCGTTCCAGTGTTAGTATACGGGCTGCCAAATGAGCACCGGCAGCTCAGCCAGAGGTCTTGAGTTCAATTCCCAGCAACCACATCCTTCAGATGCAATGTCCAGAGACTCCCAGGTGGTGGATGCTCACAATCTGAGTTTCTCTATCATTGAGTCTGACTTCATCTGAAAGGCTGCTTCCTGCTACACTAGCCTGAGGTCTAGAGATGCTGAATTCAACTCTAGTAAAAATATGCAGCGGCAACTCGCTGGAGAGAGACCAAGAGAACATTTTTCCAGGGCTGGATGACAACAGCCTTCAGAAGCTCAATGAAAAGGTTGCTTCCAATTCTTTATTAAATGAAGAAGGGTGTGTGCATATAAAATTAATGAAGCCTGGCATGGTGGCACACTCCTTTAATCCCAGCACTCAGGAGGCAGAAGCTGGTAGATCTCTGAGTTTGAGGTCAGCCTGATCTATAGATCAAGTTCCAGAACAGCCAGGGCTACACAGAGAAACCCCGTCTCAACCCCTGCCCCCCAACAAACAAACAAACAAATAAAATTAATGAATAAACCCTTGCTTAGCAGCAGGGAATAATATCCCGAAAGCAGAATCAGAGACAAAACCACAGAAACAAATATTCAAGAACCAGTGACCAGGCATCTTCACTGAGTCAGGCTATTCTGAGTACAAAGACATTAATATCTATGTGTTGGTAAAGTCTGCGGAGTTCTATGATACAGGTCCTCACACAGCCTGTTTGAGAGAAAATCAGGAGGCCCATAGGATTACCCCAACTCTGTCAGGGGTTTTTCTTGCCCCACCCTCAGCTCCCTCCCCTTAACCTGAATCAGGAAAGACCAGAAGCAATGGTAAGGCATCAGGGTTCTGGAGGAGGTAGACCTGGATGAAGGTGTGCCCATAAACTCTGAACACCACACTAGGTTGAACAGAGGAAGGAAATCCACAGGAGCCAGTCAACTAACAGCCGTGGTCCAAATAACCGCTGCCGCCAACGACCTGCCAGAATTAATGATGCAGGTACAGGCAGGCTGACAAGGAGAGACAGCCTCATGTGGGGAGCAATGTCTGCAGTAATCTATATTAGCTTGTGCTGTGAAAATGAAGTGATTTTCTCTCCAGGCTAGGAATCGAACCCGAGGTGTCATGCATTCAAGAAAAGCACTCCACCTGGTTGGGAAAATGAAATTCTCTGGAAATCTCTGCATTCCAGGTTCAAATTCAGTCCTAGGTTAGGAGAATGCTTGTCCTTAGCATTTAATCTCTGCTGATCCTCTTCAGAAAGATAGTAGGCATTATGCTGTTCTGGCATAAGAACTTGGCATCTTTTAGATCAACATTCTAAGTGCATCTATTACAAATGTATCTTGGAATAACCTCTAATTTGGAAAAAAAAGATGTAAAGAATAGTAGTTCTCCCAGGATCTAGTGATCCTGGGACACACACACACACACACACACACTCACTCATTCCATTCAGCATCAAACTTTGGTATTCCAATCCCTGTGTTTCCTTACCATATATACAATTTTTATTACCGTGTGCGTGTGTGAGTGATGTATGTGGGTACATGCATGCTATAGCACACATGTGGAGGCCAGAAGACAACTTTTGTGGAGTCAGTTATCTCCATCCATCTTTATGTGGGTTCCAGAGAGTGGACTCAGGTATCAGGCATGTGTAGCAAGCACCTTTGCCTGCTGAGCCATCTTGCCCTCTCATGTCATATTAATATGCTACTTAGCACCACCAAACAGTACTACTCATTTTGGATGCCTTTGATCTATCTGCATTTCATTATCTGGTTCCTTCAATGACTATAGCACACATTTTTTGGATGGATGGTACAACATGACGAAAAAGGGAGCTTTATACATCAGAGCTAATGACAACCAAGTTAACTGGGGTAGCCAGCTCAGCCATGCTCCTGAAAGCCTCCCTTGAAGTCAGGCATGATAACATGCCTGTAATCCCAATACTCCTAACACTGAGGCAGGAAGACTGCAAACTCAAGGTTAGCCAGGGCTACGCATTGTGAGATGCCCTCCACCAAAGGAGAAAGGGCGGGGCTGGAGATATGGCTCAGCAGTTAAGATGCAAAATAGCCAGGTTGGTTCCCAGCACACACATCAGGAGGTTCACAAATGCCTGCAACTCCAGCATCCTCTTCTGCCTCCTCAGGTACCTGCATGCATGTGGTACACGTATACACTCACACACACATGCACATGAAATAAGTATATCTTATATTATTAAGCCAAAATATTAAGTTGATTGAAACTAATTGTGGAGAGACTATTTTAGATAAATATTTTTATTCATACATGTTTATGTTATATGTATTTGTTTATACAGATTGAGTAACCCTTATCCAAAATGCTTGAGACAAAATGTGTTTTGGATTTCAGATTTTAGGATATTTGTATATGCATAAGATATTTTGAGGATGGAGTAAATATGAATTTTTTATGTTTTTATATGTACTTACTGAAAGCAATTTTATATAATATTTTTAGTGCCGATATATTCTGTCTGTGACCCACCACATGAGGTCAGTGTGGAATTTCCCAGGTGTTATATCAACACTCAAAAAGTTTCAGATGAGAGACATCACACACTTTTGTCATAAGAGGCGTAGAAATCAAGTTGGTACTGACCAGGGAGCTTCCACTCCACTGGCTAGCTTTCATAGCACCAGAGGGTGCTTGCTATGCAGGCTGCTGGGGGAGAGAAGTCATCAACAATCTTACCCAGCTGTGAGCTCTGTGAGCTCAGAAGAGCTGGTGTGGCATATGCCTGTGGGTACAATAATGGCATGATGTTATAGAGGTAGCCAATCATCTTCTGGTTGGATTTCGGGCCCTCTCCTGAGGAGGAATTGCATGCCTGGTACTATAAATATGGCCAAGAACCCATAGTTGGGGAAGTCACAGGCTCCAAGGGTGAACCTACTACTACTACTATTCTGCTAAATAGAGATAGTATTAAACTGCCCTCTAATTCATATCTCTACCCTATAGATTAGTGAAGCTCTCAGACGTCATTGCAAAAGCATCTTTGTGCAGTGGACAGTAGCTAACTCAGAAACCTACAACTGGTCAAAGTGCAGAGATTTTGTTTCGAATACTGGATCAGGGAAGTTTGACCTGTATCAGTACCTGATTGGGTTATAAAGCTTAATTATTTCAGATTAAGTAAGTGTTTTCACCCCTCCCTTAAGGCTCAGGGACATCACAGAAGACTGTAAGACCCAGAAGTCAGAAAGTATCAGAATGAACAGTGTCTTTTGGACATGACAGGACTGATGCACTCATTGACTCACAGCAGCGGTGGGAAGCTACACAAGACCTGTACAAGATCAAGCCAGTCGATAGCCCAGTATAGAGTGAGGGGCGGCTCATGAGCCCTTACACCTAGCTGAAGAACTATTATCAACTGACGGCTTTTAGGGGGCAGGAGAGCCAATTTTTCTTCATACCCAGCAATACATATGGGCATCACAAATGGGACTTGGTGGATTGCTGGGGGAAGAAAAAGAGGACAAAAGTTGGGAGGAGGTGAGGAGATGAGAGGCATATTCAGGAGAGTGAATATAATCAGAATACATTGTAGGCATATAAGAAATTCTCAAGTAAAATATATATAATACATACTTAAGTTTCTGATATGGGGAGCAAAGCTTGGTAGTGCATGTTTTGTAATTCTTATACTTGAGAAATAAAAACAGGGGTTGGGGATTTAGCTCAGTGGTAGAGCGCTTGCCTAGCAAGCACAAGGCCCTGGGTTCGGTCCTCAGCTCCAAAAAAAAAAAAAAAAAAAGAGAAATAAAAACAGGAGGATCAGAAGTTCAAGACCATCCTGGGCTACATACTGAGCTCAAAGTCATTCTGGGCTACTCAAGACTGTCTTCAAACAAACAACCTTCAGGTATTGAAACATTTCATGTTTTAGATACTGGATTAGGGAAGTTTGGCCTGCATCAGTACCTGATTGGGTTATAAAGCTTAATTATTTCAGAGTGTAATTCTGTTACATAGAACCATGGCTGCTGAGTTCCATAAACCTTCTGTAGAAGACACTAATGACAGCAAGTGCTTCTGGGGAGAAGGGAAATCTGTCTTCTGTCTGTCTATGGAGATACATGGAGATCATGGGAGCCAGACAAATGGAGCAGGATGAGGAATCACTGATGAAGTCACAGTACTATCTATCTCCAGGTTTCAGGAAAGCATGGGCAAGGGGGAGACAGAAGGGCCAGAATAAACCAAAGCTGCTCTATTTTACTGAAGAAGGAAAAACTGAGGAAGAAAAACCATGCCCTGAACATTTTATTGTTATAAAAGTAACACAGGATGTCAACGCCTAAACATCACCAAATGATGTAGGCCTGCAGTCACTTCTGTGAAAAAGGGAACAGGACCCTTAAGGCTTCTCCAGTTGGAATTCCTGTTGTTCTTAATGCCTGAATTCAGCACCTCAGAGAAAGCAGAGGTATTTACAGAGCTCCTAGGAAAAGATGCATTATAGGGAGGAAAACAAAGTGAAGAATAAATGATGCTCACGCATGTGTCATTTAACATGGGGACACATTCTGAGAAATGTGTTGTTAGGTGTTCCACTGTTGTGCAAATACCATAGTGTACTTACACAAACTGAGATAGCTACAATGATATCAGGTAATATAATCTTATGGGACCATCATTGTAAATGTGGCCCATTGTTGACTTTTAGTCATGCAGAGCATGATTATTCTTCAGTTTGGAACTCAACTCAGAATAGGAGGCTGTGGCACTATGGGGAAGCAGTGGGTAGGTTCTGGGAGAAAAGGCTAGGGAAAGAGATATGTAAGAATCTGCAGAGGAGCCAAGATGGACCAGACTGTGATCAGTCTAGGAGCTGGGTGACTTTATCGGACTTCTGGTCTTGCAGTCCAGACTTTTCGAATCCCAGACTGTCGACTTCCTGGGAACAGTCAGGTATCCTGAAAGCCCAAATCAGTTCTGATCTTATATAGTGCGTCTCACACTCTTTTGGATACAGGTTTTACTGAGGTTATTTGATTTAGCATTTCCTAAAAGCTAAATGTCTCATTTCCTTGTAGTAAACCACAGCTTGCATGTGTACAATTCTCCGTGATTTGTTAATATCCCATCCTCAAGCTTGGAGGCAAAACCAGGCAGTCTGACACCAGGCTGACCCTAAGCAACATAGCTGCTCTGCTCCCTCAGGGTTCATCTTCAGGTGAGGGATGAAGGAGAACAAGCTCCAGGCTCTGGTTACAGGGCATCTAGAACACCTGCTGTTAATAAAACACTGTCTGTCAAGGCCTTAGCCCTCCAACCCACCAAAGCAGAGGAAGGGATAAGAGGAATTTTATGCCCTCTGATTTTCACCCCAGGGAATAATCACCCCCACGGTCCACCCCAAAAGCTACTAACTAGTAGAGAGGAGTACTAACTAGTAGAGAGGAGTACTAACTAGTAGAGAGGAGTACTAACTAGTAGAGAGGAGTACTAACTAGTAGAGAGGAGTACCAAGTGACTCAGAAACACGGCTACCATGGTCAGAGTAGTCACAGCACTCTCTCCCGGGGAGGGACAGGGACGTTGGTCAGTGGAGAAGGGAGAAGCGTGAGAGGAAACTTCCAAATGAGCTTTCCGTCCCACCTCCAGGGGGCCTAACTGCCAAGGCAGCCTCTGTAAGATGTATGGAAGAACGCGACAGGGAAAAGAATGGGGGAATTGCCCATCCTAACAAAATGGAGACTTTTGCAAGGGACAGGGTTGCAGCTTAATGGTGAAGTGCTTGCCCAGCATGTGTGCGGCCTCGTGCTCATCCTCAGCTGAAAAGGAAATTAAATAGGGGAAGGTTTTTGGTGTTTTGTTTTGTTTCTGTTTCTGTTTTTTGTTTTGTTCGTGTGTTTTGCACTGGGGATGTAGCTCAGTAGCAGAGCTACGAGGGACATGAGAGTGGGTAGAGTTCTAGCCCAAGACGCCAGGCTTCATTTGGCAGGGAGCATGATTGTGAGAGGTAACTGGTTATTTGTTTCCCAGTACTTCTTAATACTGAGATCTCACCCCTATTCTCTCTCAATTGCTCCCTCCCTCCCTCCTTCTTCACCTACTCTTCTTGATGTGTGCTTCTATATGGCATAGCACAGCGCTTTACATTTAGTGCTCACCTGATAGCTGCCTCAGCCCTGCAATCAAAACCTGAGACAGTTAATAGTCTTCATCTCGGCCAACTCCTTGTGCCCAGGCCTGCTATGGCTCAAGACAGTCCTTAGCATAGAAATGAAAGCTACCAATGAGATAGTACCAGCTAGAGCAAGGATCTGTTTCTCCATCAAAGTAGGCAGTGTGATAAATGCAATTAGAGAGCTAAGGGCAGACTTCACAGTGAACACTGAAAAACGTTTTCAGTGAGGCGGTAAGGGGAACCTAAGGCTAGATAAAGAGCTGTGAGAAGCAGTAAATGTAACAATGATATGACATCAGAACTGGGGCCAGGCAGAGAGGCTTTCCGGAACTGGTGAAGAGGACCAGTGAGATGGCTCAGCACTCGCCCACAAGCCTGACGGCCTGTTTGATCTCAGGAACCCACATGGTGGAAGGAGAGAACTGACTCCTGAAAGTTCTGTC
This sequence comes from Peromyscus eremicus, assembly GCF_949786415.1. NCBI lineage: Eukaryota > Metazoa > Chordata > Mammalia > Rodentia > Cricetidae > Peromyscus > Peromyscus eremicus. The sequence goes on along the minus strand of NC_081429.1, from coordinate 36,585,477 downwards.
TGACCTCCACACATGCATGGCACATGCATGCACACACAATAAATCAATAAAAGAGACAATGAAGAAGAGACTTAATAAACCAAAATGTAGACTGAGGAGAAAGACAGAGCCTTGCTTATTAAGGGACTCATGGTAAACACCATCATGCTTCACCTGGAAATACTTTCTAAATTGGACTCCAGAGTCTAGGCATCAAGGAGCCAGATTTAAGAATGTACAAGTATTAGAACCTGACTTCAAATCCTCAGAATCCACATTAAAAACCAGGAGTGGTCTCATGCCTGTAAACTCAACACTGGGTAAAGATGGGGAGACAAAAGGATCCCTAGGGATTGCTGGCCACACATGCACACATACACACACACACACACACACACACACACACACACACACCCCTACAAACAAACATACACATGAAGTGATATAGAACTTTACATGATCATTTTAGGTCCCATTGAGGACCACAGACCAGCAAGGAGGCTACTGTGCAGTGAAAGTTGTCCAGTGAGGAAGGCAGCCTAAGGCAGGAGCAATAGTCCCTCACACCAAGGGGGCGGAGGTAGAGGCAGGTTCTGAATTCAAGTTTGGTAGGTGAGCGATCAGGATCTCCTGATGGACCAGATGTGGGACATGAGAGAAAGACAGATCAAACGCATCCCAAGGTTTCCAACCTGAGCAACCGGCAGGATGAAGTTGCCATCAACTGAGGTTCCGGTTAGAGCAGCTTGGGATGTCAAGGGGAGGAATCAGGAGTTCAACATAAATAGTGAACTCGGCATCACCAGACTTCCAAGTGGAAATGCTTAAGCAGTCATCCATCCAGGTGTGGAAATAAGGCATAAAGATGGGGTCTGAAGCATGAGACTGGATGGGATCACTAACAGAGAACAGAAAGGCCAAGGAGCGGGCAGGCCCTGAAGCGGTGCAGAAGAGACAGGGTTGGCTGTAAGGAAGCCACTGATGGGGCTGCTGAGCTGGCTCCGTGGGTAAAGGCACTTGGCACTGAACTTGATGAGCTGAGTTCAGTCAGAAAGGTGTACAACTCTGGATCCAACTGAAGAAATGGGCCGAGAGAGACTGGGTCCAACTGCATTGAGTGCTATTTGTATACCAAAGGGGATGAGAACCATTTCCTGGATTTGCAATATAAAGTCAGTAGTGACATTTCAGCAACAATTTTAGGAGACTAGAAAGAGCCAAAAAAAAAAAAAAAGACAAAAACAAAACAAAAAATCCTACAGAAATAATCTTAACTCAGAACAGGAGAGAACACAGTGAAAGTGGGCGGTTCTTATCAGGACCTTTACAGCACAAGGGGGCAAAGAAGGAGAGTGCTGTTAGGTGGGCAAGTGGAAGAGCAAGAAGATGTTCCTGTGTGTGTCAGGGACAGGGTCCTATAGAGATCAGCCTGGCCCCAAATTCTCTGTGTAGCCAAGTATGATCTTGAACGTTGGATGCTCCGGCCTCAACTACTAGGACAACAGGTGTGAGCCACCGCACCTGGGAAATGAGGATTTTTTAAGATGGAAGAATAATAGCACACCTATATGCTAGCACGATAAACAGAACACAAAATGCTTGGGAGAAGAGAGTTATTGATGCTCTTTTCCTTGGTAGATGTAATCAGGGATCTAGTAAACAAACGGGGATGGCTTCTAGCCTCAGAGCTGCTGACTTACCCAGGCAAGTGAGTCCAAGGGCAGTGTCTGGATGCACAGGGACAAGTGAGTTCAAGGGCAGGGTCTGGATGCACACAGACAAGTGAGTTCAAGGGCAGTGTCTGGATGCACAGGGACAAGTGAGTCCAAGGGCAGTGTCTGGATGCACACAGACAAGTGAGTCCAAGGGCAGTGTCTGGATGTACACTGAAGACAGACAAGTGAGTCTAAGGGCAGTGTCTGGATGCACACAGACAAGTGAGTTCAAGGGCAGTGTCTGGATGTACACTGCAGACAGACAAGTGAGTCCAAGGGCAGTGTCTGGATGTACACTGCAGACAGACAAGTGAGTCCAAGGGCAGTGTCTGGATGCACAGGGACAAGTGAGTCCAAGGGCAGTGTCTGGATGCACAGGGACAAGTGAGTCCAAGGGCAGTGTCTGGATGCACAGGGATAAGTGAGTCCAAGGGCAGTGTCTGGATGCACACTGCAGACAGATAAGTGAGTCCAAGGGTAGTGTCTGGATGCACACAGACAAGTGAGTTCAAGGGCAGTGTCTGGATGCACACAGACAAGTGAGTTCAAGGGCAGTGTCTGGATGTACACTGCAGACAGACAAGTGAGTCCAAGGGCAGTGTCTGGATGCACACTGCAGACAGACAAGTGAGTCCAAGGGCAGTGTCTGGATGCACAGGGATAAGTGAGTCCAAGGGCAGTGTCTGGATGTACAGGGATAAGTGAGTCCAAGGGCTGTGTCTGGATGCACAGGGATAAGTGAGTCCAAGGACAGTGTCTGGATGTACAAGGGCTTACAAGAAGCAGAAGTGGAGTTTTATTTCTGCTAAAGTTAATTTCTGAGTGATTCTCTCCACTACCACCACCAACAACAACAACACCTCCAACAAAGTAGAAGCAATGCCAGGGTGATGAAGAAGTAGTCATCTAGGATGATGGGAGAGTGAATGACTTAGGGCAGTATATTTACCAGGCAGTATTAGGAACATATTAGGCACAGTCAAGAATTTGAATTTAAAAAAACAGTCAGCATATTTTGTTTGTTTTGTTCTGATTATTCCTGGCTATATATGCAGGCATGAAGGAAGTAGAATAGAAATTTAATTATACACCAGAGATGAACCATGGAACCAAGAGTGTATGCAAGAGGGGAGTTATAATGATTGACTAGAAGTTAGGTAAGGAAGCAAGGAAGGAAAACCCTCAAAGAAATCAGGACAATAAAAGGAAGGGAACACCCACAGACTACACTGCTCCACAAGACTGAGGAAAGCTGGGTCAAGGCAGGAGAGTGGAAAAACAGATGGAGAAAGTGGTCAAAAGTACAATGTGCAGAGCTGAAGTCTCAGGTATGGAGGAGGGATGATCACTGGTGATAACAAGGCTTACAGTAGAGTTCAGAGCAGGGCTGCTTAATTGCAGCATTGATGACACTTAGGGCTGTTTTATGAACTCTAGGATGTTGAGTTGTGCCTCTAGATTCTAACTACTACACCAGTGTTAGGAGCACCTCCTAAGCAAAGGCAACTAAATATGCCTCCATGTGTTTCTAAATAGTCTCTGAAGCCAACACATCCCATCCTGGGGAACCACTGCTCTAGAGAATGTCCAGAAAATCAGTGAAGAAGGAGGAGTCAGGATGATTGGGTAAGTCCTGGAGAAAATAGAGTCAGGATGATTGGGTAAGTCCTGGAGAAAGTAGAGTCAGGATGATTGGGTAAGTCCTGGGGAAAGTAGAGTCGGGATGACTGGGTAAGTCCTGGGGAAAGTAGAGTCGGGATGACTGGGTAAGTTCTGGGGAAAGTAGAGTCAGGATGATTGGGTAAGTCCTGGGGAAAGTAGAGTCAGGATGATTGGGTAAGTCCTGGGGAAAGTAGAGTCGGGATGACTGGGTAAGTTCTGGGGAAAGTAGAGTCAGGATGACTGGGTAAGTCCTGGGGAAAGTAGAGTTGGGATGACTGGGTAAGTTCTGGGGAAAGTAGAGTCGGGATGATTGGGTAAGTCTTGGGGAAGTAGCAGAGTCAGGAGCCAAAGTCTTCAGGGTGTGACTCAGTCAATGCATGATGGTAACAATGAAGAGGACTGGATGGGATGCTCCAACAACACAAGACTCAAAATTGGAGCTTCTGAGGAAGAGGGCCAGGGAGTGGCCAGAAGGCAATGATTAGAATCAAGGAGATCATGGATCCCAACTCCATAATCAGTGGGAAGAGGGCTAGAAAGGAAGAGCAGCCATGTGAGAGGACAGCAGGGAAGGGAGCATCTTTGGAGCACAGCCAGACTTCTGAGTAGGAAGGAGAAAGTGACACTCTGAGAAGACACTGAAGATGAAGATGACTGTGCCGACATGAACTATGAACTCCAGAAAGCCATTGGAGCCTGCAGGAGGGTAAAGAAAGGAGAGCAGAGTGAAGAAACACGAGATGCTTCAGAGGGAATGCTGGGAGCTTGTGTGGGCCCCGAAGGGACCGTGGGGCTGAGGGGACAGGTCTTTAAAATAAGAGAAGGAAGCCTTTGTTGTTTAAAATTTTAATTGCATTTAATTTTGTAATTCTCTCTCTCTGCATGTGTATATATATATATATATGAGAGAGAGAGAGAGAGAGAGAGAGAGAGAGAGAGAGAGAGAGAGAGAGAGAGAGAGAGAGAGAGAACCTGGGCCATGGCACTCATGTGGAGGTCAGGGACAGCTT
>NC_081429.1:36474292-36580911 GCF_949786415.1 Peromyscus eremicus | reverse complement strand
ACACAAAAGCTATCAATTTACATTCCTACCAAAGTATAGAGTATCCAATCCCACCCTCTTGCCAAAGCCATAATAATCTTAATGTCTGCTAACTGACAGAAGGGAATTTCACTCTTGTTTTAATGTGAACATTGCTTGTTTTAAGGAATATGTCTGCCTAAGAACACTGAAAACAGATTTCAATTCATGTTATGTATAAAACAATGAAACAAGAAGATATTATTTTCATTAAATGCTCTCTAAATGGAAGGAAGCTTGGGAACAGTATGTCACATGCAAAGCTATTACTTCTGAATGCTTATAATGTGCAGTACAAGAAGAGTACTTCTATCCATCTCTTGTTGAGCTCTCATAACTATAGAGTACTATGGTGGTTTGAAAGAAAATGGCACCCAAAGGGAATGGCACTATTAGAAGATGTAGCTTTGTTGGAGTGGGTATGGCCTTGTTGGAGGAAGTATGTCACTGTAGAGATGGACTTTGAGGTCTTGTATATGCTGAAGTCACACCCAGTGTCTCAGACCACTTCCTGTTGCCTGTGAATCAAGATGTAAGAACTCTCAGCTCTTTCTCTAGCACCATGTCTGCCTGCAGGCTGCCTTGCTTCCTGCCATGACAGATAATGGACTAAACCTCTGAACTGTAAGCGAGCCACCTCAATTAAATGTTTTCCATTATGAGTTGCCATGGTCATGGTGTCTCTTCACAGTAATAGAAACCCTAACTAAGACAAGAGCATTAGCCTTACTGCACAAAAAGAAACTGAAACCATACAGATTAACTTTTTCAAAGTTACACAGGAGGAATCGAGTAGAGGAAGGTTTTGAACCCAGAGCATCTGACTTTGAAGCTCTCATTTAGACAGATAAAGTAACCTGCTCACCCTAAGTAGAACAGCAATTAAGTAGTACGGTCAGACTTCAAACCTAGGACTGCCTAACTCTATAGCACATGTAGGTGAGTTGTTGGTTTCATATTATTTACATCATCTGTATAAATAATACGATGGCAGTATTGAGAAGATTTTCTTACTATCCAAACATGTTTTAGGTTATAGTTTTGGTATTTTGGGTTCTTTTTTGGCATTGCTTCGACAAACTAGCAACCACTGCATTGCATCATTCCAGGAGCATCTTGTTTGTGTGAATAGTCAAGGCATTCAACATGGTGGCCCCACAACCACATACAGGCTGACCCACCAAAGGAAAGGGAAAATTTCTGCCCACAAGCTGCCAAGAGTTAAGGGGAACAGAGTGTCCCCTGGTGGTTGAGAATGGTACTGCGTTTTGCAAGAGTCTAGCTAGAAGTCTAGAATTCAGAGAACTGGAGTAGCTGCTCAGCTAGGATTAGGAGACACCAAAGCATCATTGCCTTCTTGGCCCTGGGTTTTCCTTATGAGTGTGTAACATCTACCAAGACTCCTCTACAGACAACCAATGCAGAGACACTTAGGTCCAAGAATAACACATCTACTCAGTAAATGATGACTGGACAGGAGAGTGATTTGTATCATAAGAGAATAGGTGGCTGAGAAAGGGAAATATACAGAAATAGACTCAAGACTAGATCATAAGTTCTGGAAACTTCTGCGCAATCTTCCAATGCCACCCCCCTAAAAAAAAAAAGCACTAGAAAATTAGGAAAACCTTGAAAATGTTCTCAAGGGAGAAAATGATGCTAAAAGAAACCCAGATGTGGTAAGTATAAAATGAATGGAATTTTGGATTCATTCCTACTGTCAGCCTCTCTTAGAATTGAGGCAAAGGCAATTGCAGACTTGGGAAGAAAGGCTTAACTTGACCAAATTAAAATGGCCTCAAGCCATGAAGAGACCATGGGTAAAAGAGAAACACACATCAGCTGGGCTAGAAGACAGCCCCAGAGTTGGTGCATGACTGAAGGAGATGAAGAAGCTTCAGCCACAGCTAACATGATCCCCGCTGAGTGCTGATCCCGCTGATTGAGAAGGAGATACTCTAGCTAATCACATTTTCTACTTTAACGTTTACCATTTGTTTCTTATATAGATTACCAATTTTCAAAGAATTAGAAGGCACATTATAAAATAAAAATAACACGAAAATATAAGCCTTTGCATTATCTTCCAAAAAACATGGGGAGTTCATCAAAAGTGCCAATCATCACCGTTGTCTAAGGGTTGTGCAGAATCTGGTCTCAGTTACTGACCTGTCAAAGAGTTGGCCAAGTAGAAATATCTAGACAGACTTAGATGGTACCAAGTAAGGAAATGATGATGCTCTGACAAACAAGCAAACAACACTATTCTTTGTTGTTCAAACAATGCAGTACTGTGACAAGCACAGCAAATAACAGCAGTGTGAAAGAGGAGGAAATGCTACATTCTGACATCAGGTTCAATGAGAGCAAGGGCCTTTGCGCTGGTCATCATCCTATCACTGCTTCCAGAACACTGACTGGCACACAGTAGGGACTCAGAAGTCTTGGCTTGCAGAAGGAATGTGTTCCCACTTAATATGAGACCCCTTCCTCCAAAAGCATTTCCTGAAATAAGGACGAATGTAGTGGCTAATATAGCTTTTCCCTTAATTGAGGAGATTCTCATACTTCCCAGTCTAACTCAAATTTCACTTCCTCAAAGTCTTCCCACACCTCTTCCTACTGCCCACAGCCCTCCCTCCCTCAAAAGGTCAGAACTAAATCCTCTTCATTCTGTATTCTCTACAGCATATTACTTGTTCTTTCCATATCTATCTTGTCATTGTTTGAGACAATATATATAATTAAATTACTCAGACTGGCCTTGAAGTCACTCTGTAGCCCAAGCAGCCTTGAGCCATGATTTTCCTGCCTGAGATTCCTGAGTAGCAAAGATTACAAAGCCCACATTACCAGGCCTGGCTCGTTCATTCTATGTTAAACTACAATGTTTACTTGTCTGACTCTTCTGCAGGGTTCTAAGCTCTATGAGGGCATGGTTCTAATTTAACCTATTCTTGTACAACAACATCACCATCATCTCCTATTCTTCCTCCCTCTTTTTGTTTTCTGATAGTCTCCTTATGTAGCCCTGGCTGACTTGGAACTCATGCTCTTCTTGACTCAAACTTCCAAGTGTTAGGATTACTATCAAGCCCAGCACAAATCTTCATCTTCCAACATAATAACAAATGCTTAAATGCCTGCTGGTTTTCATAAAATAGAATTATATTCTTGGTATCCACTAAGATACCAGCATAAGCCGGGAGGTGGTGGTGCACACCTTTAATCCCAGCACTCGGGAGGCAGAGGCAGGCAGATCTCTGTGAGTTCCAGGCCAGCCTGGTCTACAAAAGTGAGTTCCAGGACAGCGAGGAGTTACACAGAGAAACTTTGTCTTGGAAAAAAAAGATACCAGCATATATTAGATGCTCACAAGTGTTCATTACATAAATGAATTGAGAGAAAAGTAATTCCAACACAGCTAAGGTGCTTCAAATCCTAGGGTTGGGAGACATCATACCTTGAATGTAGAAAAAAAAAAATCTCTCCCTTGTTTCTAAGCAGACTGTCCTAGTTAGGGTTTTTATATCTGTGATAAAACACCATGACAAAAAGCAACTTGGAGAGGAAAGGGTTGATTTCATCTTACAACTCTCAAGTCACACTCCATCACTGAGGGAAGGCAGGGCAGGAACTCTGGGCAGGAACCTGGAGGCAAGAACTGAAGCAGAGGCTAAGGCGAAGTCTGCTTACTAGCTTGCTCCCCAGGGGTTTGCTCAGCTTGTTTTCGCACAGCACCCAGAACACCAGCCCAGGGTGGCACCACCCAGGGTGTGCTGGGCCCTCCCACATCAATTATCAATCAAGAAAATGCATCACAAGCCTGCCCACAAGCCAATCTGGTGGGGAAATTTTCTTAATTGAGGTTCCCTCTTCCAAAATGACTCTAGCTGTGTCAAGTTGACATAAAACAAAGCAGAAGACATTGCCTAGATCCTGTCCCCAAGGTTGAACACTGACACCAAAGCTGTAGAGATAAGTTTGAGGGAGTTCCAGCAGAAGTAACATACGTGAGGTGGGTGAGATGGCTTAGTAGTTAAAATGCTAGAGTGAGGACCAGAGTTCAAATTCCAGAACCCACATAAATGTCAGATGGGCATGGTGGCCTGCCTATGATTCCAGCTTCCAAAGGAGAGACAAGGGGTCCACAGAAGAAGCTCGTTAGTGAGACTAGCCATATTGGTGAGCACCGGGTTTGACTGAGAGACCTCTGCCTCAATTAGTGAGGTGAAAGACCAATGAAGAACAATTTCCAACATCAGCTTCAGGCTACACACACACTTGCATGTGTACACATGCATGTGTTGCTCACACAGGCAAATATGCATGCATGTACATGTAACAAACACACACACACACACACACACACACACACACACACACAAATACAAAAACATAAAGTAAGAGTGCCATAACTGCTGTGGGCTGGAAGAAAAAGGGATGAAGAAGGAGAGCTCAGGTGCTGGAGCTCGGCAGATGTGTTAAGTGACGACTGAAACTAGACATGATAACCTTCCGCCAGCACTGGGAGAGTGTAAACACCTCCGAGGGAGGAATTGTTTAGCCTGGCCCAACAGGCTCAAAGCAAGAGAAAGAATGAAACCAGGAAGAGAGATCAAAGCCCTTGACAGGACGGTGAAGTAGAAGAGACACCGTTCCCTTTGGACTGAGAAAACAGTGCTACACACATTTTCACAGACATCAACAACTGTTGCTGTCCTCAGTTTGAGGCACAAAGGAGAGCCACACATGGTCGGACCATCACAGCTTGAAGAATTAAACCTTAATGTAAACAGCTTTTGCTTGGGATAGGAAACCCTTTACCCATTATGCAAAATACAGTGCCATACCCAGTGTTATTAGAGTGGTGTCTAAAACCCCACTGACTATGACTGCTCTACGAGTGAAAGTACCTTCAAGAGAAGATGAAGAAAGAAAAAACAGAGAGAAAGAATCAGCAAAGCCAGGGAACAGATTCTCCCAACCTCAGGTGTGTGCAAACTAGCAAAATCTCCCAGGTGCATTCTCATTGACTATTCCCCTCTGCCCATGACCAATGACCCCTCAAACTGGAGTCTGAAGAACACATGCTCACTTCTTCCTATTTTCTGTTTCAAAGAAGTTTGCCTGCCTACCTTCTGGCAGGTTCTAGGAGACCTCAGTGATTCCTGTGACACTGACAGTGATTGTGATAAGGAACACATGGTGTTCTTCCGGAGTGCATTGTAATCTGCCTGAGAGATTTAAAAAAAAAAGTATGTAAAAACCTTAAGAAAATACTGAAAAAGGGAATACAATACCCACAAGGGAAAAATAGGATAAACTATAGAACTGCTGTGAAATGTGGGGACCGTAAGACTGAGGAGGGCTTCCCACCACAGACGAGCTTCCCAGAGGAGAGAGACAAACATTAATTAGCTGAAAGCATTTAAGACTCATGCTATCAAAATTACTTGTTCAACAGATGAATTAAACAAAAGCCAGGGATCTTAATTAATATATCCAAGTGACAAAGAAAGAACTGGACTATAAACCAAAGTATTTTGGCTTCAAATCAAGGGCAGACGCTAGGAATAGGTGAAAAGAAGCAAGAAATGTAAGGTAGGACTAAGAAGAGGCTTTGGCTGAGATAAAGGGAGTAATTCATAGAATAATGAGAAATTAGCAGCGCCTTCTCTTCCCGAATAATCTCAGTGGCTCCTTCTCTTCAGGAATATCCACCACATCTTGAATCAGCCACAGGTGCCCTACAGGACTTCTGTATTCCTCACCAATGTGCCCAGCTCTAGGACCTGCTTCCCTTCTTAGGGATGCCATCCTTATTCCCAGATGCCTTCCTGGTCCTAAGGGCCCTAGAAGCGCCACATTTTACATATGGCACAGCTAAGAGAAGTCACTCCACATATGAACTGGCTCTGCTCACAACTCCACCCTCCTCTCTTGCTCCCACCAACGCTAAGGAAACCAGATGTACAAATGGTTAACAGAGGGGGAAAAAAATCCCACCCAGACCACTTGAAACGCGGCTAGTCTGGCTGGGCTTCCAGTCTGCTCAGCGACTGCTCCATGACCGCTATTTATAGTCTCTGGGTGCCCAGCCCAGCTTCCAGGTCACTAATTGTGGCCCAACCCTGAGCCAACTCCACACCTCCTCCTCCGCCCTGCAACACAAGGAACAAGAAGCAAATCCAGCTTCGTCCAGCTGAGAACAGCCAGGAGTGAGACCTGAACCCAAGACCAGCTTCTAAATGCCTTGCAGAAGGTATCACAGTTGTCTAAGGCCTGCTGCCCTCATACTGCATGTGCCGGAGAGCTCAACCGTCTCACCTCTAAAGGCATCTTGCCTGAATTCTCTAAGTTCATCTAAAGTAAACCCTGAGTTCAGCCCATTACCACACTAGAGGAGGAGGGTGAGGGTTGACTAAGTGTCTAAGCATTCACAGAGCTGCATGCCTCTTCCTGAGTCTGTTGGCTTATTCATCCATTCAACTACTCCAGTTGTCCACAACAAGAAAAGTAATCGGAGAGGAGGCATGCTCAGAATTAAACTTTTCAAAACGCTTCCCTAGCACCTACAGAATACATTTAAATCCTCAACATCCTTAGTTTCAGATAGAGACCCCGAGCGTATGAGTTTTCTGAGAATGTTGTGAATAATCCCTTCTGATTTCAAGAGGCTATTATTTGAGTATTGTTCTATAATAATATGCTTTCCCCAGAGATGCAGAATACTAAAATGGGCAATGACTTTTTTGGGCATGTGAGGCTATGTGAAGTTATCCATATATACACTCAGAAAGGCTAGTCCAAAGACTTGCTAAGGTTTTTATGTTAGGTCTGTGTCTGAGTTGCACTGGAAGCCACCAATGGATCATAATGAATCTAATGAACTCTACATCTGAGCCCTTGGTCCCATCCATCCCAATTAAATCTGGCAGTCATCAATGACGTTCATATTCAGAACAAAGGACAGGGACTAGAGACGAAGGAAAAGGTAGAGCAAGAGCAAGATGGCCCCTCCCTTCCCAAAGTACAATCACCCTTCTTCCCATCAGTGCGAGTCTCCACCCTCTGTGCCCTTGACTTAGACCACTCAAGACTACACACCCTGATGCCAGTCTTCTTCTCATTTGGGGTTCAACTTAGCCATTGGTTTATAGGCCAGGGATTCTAGTTATTCTGAAGCAAGAACCAGAATGTTGCTGCGCTACCTCATCATCACCCACAAATACCCACTCCCAGCCCCAAATCTTTCCTCCCAAGACCACAAGGGGGAAAAAGTTTCCAAATTAAAAAACTAAAACTGGCAACAAAGGTGCCCCATGGCAGTAACCTTTAAAACTGGCCATTAAAGTTTATAAGTCAGACGGGCACCAAGTGAATGATCAAGAAGAGAAAAACAGCCCCCTCCCTTCAGGACCCAGGGCCACAGCCTCCTGCCACACAGCTGATGTCACAAGAAGCACTTGCAGCCATCAAGGGCTCTCTGTGTCCCAATACAACTGCTCATGATATACCTAGCCTCTGTGTGTCTAGCTACCTAGAAAGGGAAGAGGAGGGACAAGGAGTCATGGTTTGAGGTATGGATGAGGTAGGGAAAGATGCGAAAGGGGAGGAAACACCCAAGGCCTCTCCCTAGTAGGAAGACTGCCCAAGAGCCACAGGCCAGAGGGAAATAGACCTCATCAGACTCCTAGGACAGCAGTTCTCAACTTTTATTTCAACCCGGTGCACATGAGGCACAGTGCAGATTTCCACCAGTCGCTATGATTCATTATGCAATAACCCTTAGTTATCCTGGGACAAAGGGGTGCATATCAGAGTTATTTTGATGAAAATATTGTAGCTTAGAAAGCCTTCCAAATCATCTGACCACCTTCCTTGTGGGGTATGTACCCCTAGGAAGAACCATGAGTTTGGAGACACTACTTCTTCCCTCCCTCCCTTCTTTCCACATGGAAAGTGTATTCAACAAATACACCCAGAGAACTCGTGTGCCAGGCATTGTTCTTGGGGCACCGGGAACAAGCATGGACACACAGACCTAAATTCCTGCCCTCATTGAGAATCTAATCCCACTAGAGAAGAAAAGCCACGCACTAAAAAGAGCAACATCTGCAGAATATGGGCCCCAACAAACGCTAAGAGAGAAAACAGTGAGGAAAGGCGGGAAGGGGCTGGGGGCATAGTGCTGCATGTCAATAAAGCACTCAAGAGGCTGAGACAGGACAACTGCAAGTTCAAGGCCAACTCAGGCTGCAATCTCTCAAACAAACAATGCTAGCCGGGCTTGGATGGAGGTGAGGCTGAAACGTAGATAAGGTAGTCAGAATATCCTCAATTAGAAGGTAGCACTTGAGAAAAGAACTAAAGAGAGAGAAAGAAGCATTGGTTAAGATGGGTCAGTAGTTAAGGGCACCTGCCACCTACCAGACCTGAACACCTGACTGCAGTCCCTAGGATCTACACGCTGGAAGGGAGAGATGTGACCCACTGTCCTCTCACGTCCAAACATGTCCTGATGTGTGTTTGCCCCAAACCCCCATGACACATACCATGCACACAGAATGAATAAATGAAAATGTAACCTAAAAGAGAAAATGAGCCATGCATATATCAGTAGAGGTAAGAACCAATGAAAAGGTTTGAGATTGGGGCACATATCTAGTCTATCACTAGACACACTAATATAAGGAGGTGGCCACAGCGCTCAGCCTGTGTACCATTGGCCATCACAGGGCTCCTCCTCTGTCTTGGATCTTAAGGCTCTGGGTAGTATGGGCCGACTGCCTGTTGGACTAAATCATCCAGGCCAGGGACATACCAACAAGCAGAAAAAACTTAAATAGCTTGGTGGAAGAGCACATGGGTAAGTAAGGTGAGCTTAATATCAAAGGACTTCTCTTTATTTAATTATCTTCAAGTTCCCTTAAACAGAATCTCATCTGTCTTCACAAAATCCATGTAAGGAGCAGAAGCTATCCTTTAGTTAATAACTAGCAAGGAGAGAAGGGATCATTTATTTTAAATCTAGAGCTGGAATAGGAATTTGCTCTTACTATCATAAAATCACAGAATACTAAAAAAATACAAGACAGATTAGCTTTCCCAGTCCTCTCATCTTAAGAAGCACTTAGCAAAATTAAAATTCAGGTTTCCTAAGCAAGGGTTAACACTGCTTAGAAAGCAAAATGGTGGTACAGCTTTTGAAAAAGAGAGATCAGTTCTCTCAAATCCCACATTCTAGAAACTTCCCAGCAAGGAAAGATATGGTGATGTCATCAGGGTCAGAGAAGACCAAACAGCACCTTCTGTCTTCTCAGCCCTAGAAAAAGCCTGGGTCCACTGTCCTTTATCCAACTCCCTTCAGCTTCATGTCCTTTGGGAGACAGGAGCTTCCCTAGCCAGGGGGCAGCAGCTCTGAGACCAGAACTAAATCTGTAGCATGAATACACACACACACACACACACACACACACACACACACACACACACACACACGGGTGTAGGGGGAGCTGGTGCATGCATGCACAAACGTGTACAGTCAGTGGTGAGGCACACATACAACACAACACAGCAGGGCAGCTGCAGAAAACAACTGCTTGTTAAGTTAAAATTAAACTCTGCACAAATATTGACCTTTGGAGGGGACAGAAACCGGTCCCATATTTACCAGCTTTATAAATGGGCTTGACCACAGCTGCCCCACGTGCTTGGCCGGCATGATGGCAGGATGGGGTGAGGCCCCACTTTGGGGGGTGGGAGATGAACAAGAGGAGCGGAATACATTTTAAACACTTTCTGAAATGTACTCCCTCTTGGTAAGTCAAAGTTCCCAAAGCCTTACAGTGGAAGTTCTAGGAAAGCAAATAAGGGAGTCTCGGAAAGTGGGGGTGGGTGTCAGAGAAACCGGATTAGAGAAGAAAAAGGAAATATCCGAAAGGCACAATGCTATGAAGAGTGAGATGCAGAATACATTAAAGCAGAATGCGGAGAACACTGAGCAGCTTATCCTTTTGAACCCTGGCCCTTGGTCAAACCAAGAGTCATAAGGAAGACCAGGTGACCAATTTAAGTAACCTAGCAGAACAACGTGAACTGACCTGGTTTGAGTTTGGGCTATGCTGCTTACGGGATATATAACCTGGGGAATTCAATCACCCCCAGTTTCCTCATCTATAAAATATGAATATTAATAAAAAATATTGCCCTAATTCACTAGAATCAAAAGAAGGCAACATGAGTGAGAGTACTTTGTCAACCATAAAGACCACACAGATATCAATCATTTTATTAATTCTGTGCCAGCTAATTGCTTATCTTCATAGTCCACACTTGTGGGCAAACTAAAATCTCCCTTGGGCAAAGTCATGGGCTAGAAAGGAGAGCTTAACTTTGCCCTGAACTGTTGAAAGGACCCTCGCCTTGCAGTACGCTAACAGGGAAGCCAGCTTGATGAGACATAGGACCACCCCAATCCAGACTTGGGCCGGACACGAAGGAGGAGAAAGGACTCATGATGAGATCCTGCTTCCCTGAACGCTGAATTCAGGCAACCCAAGGTTTTACAGGAACAAACATCAGAGATCCTGGGAAAATTAGTTCTGTCCCGAATCTCTGCCTTCAACCTCTTTTACGCCCCCTTTATGCTCATGATCTACACTGCATAGAAAGAGGCACAAAAGTCTAGTCTGTGTGTCATCATACACATCTCCCCCAACCCCATTGTATGTTTGAATATGAAATATCCCAAAGGCTCATGAGTTAAAAGTTTAGCCCCCTGTTGGGTGGTGGTGGTGCACACCTTTAATCCCAGCATTTGGGAGGCAGAGGCAGGTGGATCCCTATGAGTTCCAGGCCAGCTTGGTCTACAGAGCTAGTTCCAGGACAGCCAAGGCTACACAAAGAAACCCTGTCTCGAAAACAAGCAAGCAAACAAACAAACAAACAAACAAAAAGGTTTGGTTCCCAACCAATCAATGATCAGAAGTAGGCTGCGGGAGGAGTAATTGACCTATGAGGCTCTGACCTTATCAATGGACTCCTAACTTGATGGTGCTATGGGTAGGTGACAAAAACCCTAGGCAGTATGACCTAGTTAAAAGGAATGGGGCCTTGGTGGCATGCTTTTAGAGGACATATCTTGTCACCAGGCCCACTCATTTTACTCTCTCTGCCTCACAGACCTCAGGAAATGAGTATCTTTGCTTCAGCACGTGTTCCTCACCATGGTGTTCTACCTCACTAACAGTCCACATCTACGACTGAAACCTCAGAAGCCCTGAGCCGAAAATAGCCTTTCTCTCCTTTAAGTTCATTTTCTCAACTAGTTCTGTCTTGGCAATGGAAAGCAGACTAACATAACCTCTAAAATTCAGAAAGTATTGCAAATAAAAAGTACACAGAGATTCCCCCCCCCCCAATTAGATGCCCAGCTTTGCATGACGTTCCTGTGCCTGTATGTGGTATATTGCTCCCACTAT
Organism: Peromyscus eremicus; assembly: GCF_949786415.1. Taxonomy (NCBI): domain Eukaryota; kingdom Metazoa; phylum Chordata; class Mammalia; order Rodentia; family Cricetidae; genus Peromyscus; species Peromyscus eremicus. The sequence continues at coordinate 36,569,407 of NC_081429.1, read as the reverse complement.
ACATCTTAAAATCATGGAGTGGACAAGCAGCTACTATTTACGTATCTGAAAAAGGTGGTGACTGAATTAAATCCTTTGCCACCTTGGTGCTAAGCTGCTATAAACCACTAGTGTCTTTTGACTCTGCTTTGCTCATTCAATGCTTTACCTTAATATATTACAGTTTATATTGTTGAACGTGTGTCATAAAACACAAACAATGTACAGCAGGGCTGTGTCAGCAATTCAGGAAGAATTCCCAACGTTGCAGTCTCTGTGGTCACAAGGCACGAAGATGTTTTTGCATTCACGGCACCAAATACGTGCTGAAGCATAGACTCAAAACAAACTGGGGAGGAACAGATGAACAGGGATGGACGGGGGTGGGTGGGAACTAAGCTGCAGGTGGAGGACTATCTCCCTTGGACACTGATCCAAGAACTTACATCAAAACTATAACCCTTAGCAATCTCTGTAGCCCTCTTCCATGGCTTTGTCCTTGATGGCCTCCAGAAAGGCACTCAGGCTTCAGGTTCAGCCACTTACAGAGGAGTCCTCTCCTCACACACACACACCTTCCTCATGGACACATGGCTCACCTCAGTAGTCCCTCTTCTACAAAAATGGGGAGAAGTAGAGCTAGCTGACCTTCCCTGTATAAGCCTACGGTTTCTGGTCAAGCCCGTTAGACTATAGCCAGAATGGATATTGTTTGCAAGGTATTCCATACTCGTAGAAAAAGGGAAGGAAGAGTCCCATAATTACAATTGCCATCCATTTAATCACACACACACACACACACACACACACACACACACACACACACACACACACGGAGTGTGGGGCAGAGAAAGAGACAGAGAACCTTTTTTCTTTCTTTTTCTTATTAAATTTTTTCATTTACCTTACATACCAATCACAGTCTCTTCCTCTCTTCCTGTCCCCTCCCCCCATCCACTTCTCCTCATCCAGAAAGGGGCAGGCCTCCCATGGGAGTCAACAAAGCATGTCATGTCACCTTGAGGTAGGACCAAGCTCCTCCCCCTGCTTCAAGGCTGGGTGAGGCATCCCAGCATGGGGAATGGGTTCCAAAAAGCCAGCTCATGTGCCATGGACAGGTCCTGATCCCACTGCTAGGGACCCCACAAACAGACCAAGCTACACAACTGTCATCCACATGCAGAGGGCCTAGGTTAGTCCCATGAAAGCTCCCTAGCTGAAGGCTCCCATTAGCTTAAGTCAGCTGTCTCTGTGGGTCTCGCCATCATGATCTTCACCCCCCCACCCACCCCTTGCTTGTACAATCCCTCCTCCCTCTTGTCAACTGGACTCCCAGAGCTCGGCCCAGTGTTTGGCTGTAGATCTCGGCATCCGCTTCCATCAGTTACTGTATGAAGGTTCTCTGTTGACAATTAGGATATTCACCAATCTGATTACAGGAGAAGGCCAGTTCAGGCACCCTCTCCACTATTGCTAGAAGTCTTAGCTGTGGTCTTCCTGTGGATTCCTGGGAGTTACCCTGGTTCTAGGTTTCTCCCTAACCCCCAAATGGCCCCATCTAGCAAGATATCTCTTTCATTACTCTCCCCCCTTGTCCTGCCCCCCCAACTCAACCAACCTGATTGCTCATGTTCCCATCCCCCATCCCCTCCCCTCCACCCACCCACCCCCATCCCCAGTTTATCCAGGAGATCTCATCTATTTCCCCTTCCCAGGGAAATCCATGCATTCCTCTTAGGGTCCCCTTTGTTAGCTAACTTCTCTGGGGCTGTGGATTGTAGCCTGGTTATCTTTGCTTTACATCTAATATCCATTTATGAGTGAGTACATCCCCCCAAAATCAATAACTCTGGCAGGGAGGTTCTAGGGAGAAGAGTGGGGCAGGGACTGGAAACAAATATTATATAAACAAATATTATATAAAACATTCTTCAGAAGAAATCTAGGGCTTTACACAAACTAGTTAATCTGTGAAAAGAACAAAAAAGCCCACAATAAGACAAATGATTATCATCCAGCAGAAGATGTGGCACATCCATTTGTCTCCAAGGGGTTTTCTGATTCTACCCACAGCTCCATCTATGACCCTTCTGAGAGTTCCCAGACTAAATTCAGGCCACCCAACTTCAACAGTTTTGAAACTACAAACACACATAAGATTTACAGTTAAATACTATTTGTTTTCAGTGATCTGTGTTCTCCTGGCTGAGTGGTAGATTAGTTTCTCTGAGATGTTGGTCCTAAGCAGATCATGTGACATTAGAACTGATTCCTATTTAGAAAGTCTTAGTCCAAGCAAGCAAAATATTATTCCTGGGGGCGTCGGAACAAAAGATACTTTAACACTGAAGATAATAGCAATGTAAGTACTCTATAGGTCAATAAGACACAAAAGGCTTATATACAGGTATGAGAAATGGACACGGAAGACAGGTCCTGGGAAATGAGCAGATATGGCCCAACAAGAAGCATACTCTTATATGAAAACTGGATGACCAAGACAGAGTGACAGAGAGAGAGAGAGAGAGAGAGAGAGAGAGAGAGAGAGAGAGAGAGAGAGAGAGAGAGAGACTCACAGCTAGGTGTAGTGGCACGCCTTTAATCCCAGCACTCGGGAGGCAGAGGCAGGTGAATCTCTGTGAGTTCAAGGCCAGCCTGATTTATGTCGTGAGCTCTAAAGTAGCAGAGCTAGGCCCTGTCTCAAAGAGAGAGACAGAGAGAGAGAGACAGAGAGACAGAGGAGAGACTCACAGACCGAGTGGATGTGTCCACACTCAGGCGCTGACCTACTTTCTATCTGAGACCCGGGCATAGCAGCAGTTTCTGGCTGCCTTAGGACTGTCTGAAATCCGAAATGACTAGACTTCAAGCACACTGGGAAGCACCCTCCACTGTACTCTTTGAAGCTCTCAGAGAAGCAAATAAGGAAACATTGCTACCGGGGACCTGTGAGTGCTGCCGACTCACCAGCCCCGGGAAGCAGCCTGAATAGAGTCTTATTCAGGCCAAGGGAAAACGCTGTTAAAACATACAAAACTCCTTTGACTAATGTGAGAGGGGGAAAGAGCCTCTATAATTAACAGAGACTGTCACAGGCATCAGGGGCCTCGGACGTGTTCGATGCAAACCACTTGAAAAGACCCAATCTTTTAGGAGAAGGCTGGGGTTTGTGAGCAGGGCTCCAACAGGCTGGGGACAACTTTTCCAAAAGCATCCCACCATATTTAAAAAGAAGAAGAGAAATGGAGGTGGAGTATGGGGAGGAAAAACCCCAAACCTCAACTTAATGTTTTCCCACCACTGGAACTAAAGAGTGAAAAGGAGAAGTCCAAACGCAAGCAGGTTTCAATTAGGGCTAATTAGAAAGAAAGTGGCAACTGCTTTGACAGATCCAGAGGAGAGATGCAGTCGGGCCTTCTTCTGGGCCAGCCCTCCACTTGAAAGCTTGGAAGCCATGATGATTAGAGGACAGTTTATGGGCAGAGGTGGCAGGGGGGAGGGGGAGGAGGAGCAGAAGAAGAGCTTGGAGCTGACCGATCCTGCAAGGCAAGGGCCACAACAGAGAGTCAGGAGCGCACACTGATCAACCACCATGTGTAAAGCATTACACAGAGGGCAGCGAGGGGAAAGGACCCCACTCAGGCTCAGCACTCACCACTACACACACACACACACACACACACACACACACACACACACACACGCACGCACGCGCAAAAGTGTTCCGGGAATTTTAAACTCCGCTTCTTTAGAGACCCAGATTTACATGGGTAACTCACAGGGCCTCTCTGCTTTTCTCTCAGATCCTCCTAAGTTTTGTACATGGCACACAGAGAGCTGCTTAGGAGGAAAGCATTCTATATCATCAAATATTCCTGAATGAAGAGATCTGGATTTGCCCCAGCTCTCAAAAGAAGCCAAGTTAAGCTTAAGCTTATCCCAGCAGGGAGGAGAATGGCTGGAAAGGCGTTTTCTATTTTCCTTATGATCGCAGAGGATTTAAGTCCTTTCTATAGGAAGGCCATAATACACAAGAACCGGTAGACAGGAGCAGGTAGCACCCTGTGTACCGTGCAGGAGGGGAGGAAACAGCCTCTTGTACTCCAATGGGCAAGACTCGAGCAGTCTGATTAGACGGCATGGAATACTTTCCCCTTGCTCGAGGGTACACTCTCCCTTGTTGACTCAGTCCAGGCAGCTTGGAGGAGGGACAGGACCGGCTACAGCAAACATGTCACAGCCTGACGTGAATAGGGCCAACTGAAAGAAGAGGCGAAGAGCAGAGCGGAGGGGAAGGGAAGGAGGAGAGGCCTCTCTTCCCATCCCACAGCCTGGGCTCCATCCAACACAAAGTTAATTCCTAACCTCGACTTCACCACTCTGCCCACTGCTTACATGATTTATCCCCCTATCTGCCTGCATCGCCTTTATAAGCCTCCCAGCCCTACGCACCATCATAAAAGATGTCTGTGCTGCTGGCTCAACCTGGTCCAGCACTGGCTCCTGCCACGGTAACCCTTCTCCACCCTTTCATTTTACAAGCCTTCCACCATCATGGAAATCTGAAATCCCACGAAAGAACAGTAAACAAACACCACAGGGGAAAGAAAATACCTATCCAGGCCACTCAGGACGGCAAAAGTCACGAATGGATGGATGTCTGTAGGCCAGGGATGAAGGCCTCCAGGCACCAGCAGTGAGCTGCCGTCTTGGCTGGGCCCAGCTGGACAGGAAGAAGGAACTTCACACAGATGAGCTGCTGATCCTTCGTGGGACAAAGCCAAGTCTGAACTTCAGTTTTACTCCCTGTACTATGGATGATATTAATTCATAAAAATGTGACAGTTAGCATTCAGAGCCACAGCTGAGTGCCTGGCATACAATAGGTACACAAAATAGTAGCTACTGTGATCTGGGATGTTAAACATCTGAAAAATGGGGGTAGGGTAGCAGTTCCTATTTCTTCCTAATACAAATTTAAACTTCTCAACAAGGTTTCTCCTTTATTCTGTACAAACTTTCCCTTTCAAAACCAGATTCCACCGATTGACCCAACCCAAGAAGAAGGAAGCCGCATTAAGTTTCCTGGGAGTGGTGTCTGTTCTACTGTCTTTTTGTCTGCTTGTTTGGTTTTTGTTTTCTGAGACACTGTCTCTCTCTGTAGCCCAGGCTGACCCAGAACTCACTACGTAAACTCAGGCTGGTGATCCACTTGCCTCAGCCTCCCAGGTGCTGGGATTACAGATGTGGATCATCACGCCTGGATTTCTCTACCGTCCTGCATAACCTGGTCTCTTCATCACTTTGAACCCATAACATCTACATCTGCTCCTGCATCTCCTCAGATATCCCAAAGACTCCCTCAGCGTCAGCGTCGCGTCAGCGTCAAAGGCTCTGCTTTCTCATCACAGGCCTCCAGAGAACCTGCCAATGCTGCTGGAATCTGTTCTTTCCCTAAAATGCCCTCTTACCACAGAGCCTAAGCCAAAAATTAGGGTCAGACCTTCCCCCAGTTAACTTGGCTGAGAATGGACACTAAGGAATTCTCCGCAAGTCTCTGGGGCTCCGATTGCTGTGCCAAGGAGCCCGAGCACTCCCCCAGGGCTCTGTCGTTCACTTGGGGTTAAGGAGCCAGGAGATGGAGGCGGAGGGCAGGAGGGCTGGGGAGGGCAGGAAGAGAAGAGAGCTTTGATTCAGCGACCAGACTGAGTTCTCTACAGGCCGGGCTCCGCTGAGGTTTCTCGGGTGAAACAGGCCTCTGTGGTAGCTGTGTCTGTAAAGCGGATGGAAATGCCCATAAAGCCATATCAAACCCTGTGCAGAGAAGGACAGGGATATATATAGAACCAGGAACCAAAGGAGCCACAGGGGATTCAGGCGGCCAGCTCCGCCCAGCCCTTAAACACGCCTCAGGGAAGGGGGAGGTCCAAGGAACACGCTCCAGGAATGAAGGCTGGAGACAGCCGGGCGGGCGGCCGGGTTTGCCCAGGGAGTGGGGAAATTAGGGGCGTCTCAGGGACAATGCTAGAAGGGAGCTAACAACTAGGCTGTTGGAATCAATCAGGGTTGGGGGCAGCCTAGGCCCGCACCAGCCCAGGGATGCTAAGGAGCCAGACTTAGGAGTTTGCTCAGAGCCTGGGTGACTGTGACAGTCTGCTTTGGTGTCCCACAGTCTTGACAGTGCACTGTTTCCTCCTCAGAGCCAAAGAGCCACTAATCAATTTGCTTCCCTGGCCTTACTCTCCCAACCAGCACCTCCACTTTAAATTAGTCCAGGAACTAGGGTGTGCCATCCCATCCCCCCCCCCCCATCCCAGCCTCCCAGAGAAACTGGAGTTGAGGACAGGTGAAAAAAGAAAAAAGAAAAAAGAAATCTATCCTTAGGAAGTGTCTTGAAACAAAGAAAGTGCCCCAGGAAGAAAAACTGCCACAAAACAGAATCAAGTCAGGCGAGCTGGTACACATCTGATTTCCAGCACCTAGGAGGCCTAGGCAGGATTACTGTGAGGCTGAGGTAAGCCAAGTGCATATATCAAGTTTGAGGACAGCTTGAGCTACATAGTGAGACCTTGTCTCAGGAAAACAAAGGATAACAAGAAAAAGAAAACAGAGATGCTGATGAAGGTCAGCCATCAACAGGGAGCATGCTAGCAGGCACAAGGTCCGGAGTTGATGCCCAATCACACAAACAAATTCACAGGAAAGGGCAGCTCAGGGAATGAGGCCAGAGCCTTCCAAACCACTGTACCTGCTGGAACAAGGCTCAGAAGAGACAGTCGGGAGTGACCAGGCTCATCGGCTCAGATGGGCTAGGATCCCTCCCTCCCACTAACCATCTTGCCAAAAGTAGGCTGTCAAGACCCAGTGCCTGGGTATTGGGTGCTGGGGAGCTAGAAGACACCAAGCCTACACGAATGTCTTATCTGAGCCACATTCAGGCAACCAATCCTCCGACTCCCGTGACCCAATCACGAGACTCCCCCTCTGAACCACCAGTCCCAGGCAGCACAAACACACCGAGGTTTTGGCGCCCCCTGCCGTCTGCTCCCTGGTAGCTGAGTGGACAGGACGGACCTGGCTTTTGCCTTCCTTATTTCATCACAAATGCTAAAGGAATAAAGTTTAAGAGAACACTAAGTTCTATAAGTTCTGAAACCAGGACATATCTCAGTGGTACAGTACTTGCTTAATTTCTACCAAAGGGTGATCCCTGGAGAAATTCACTCCAGCTTCCAGGTCTGACACCTTGGGAACTCCAACTACAATTCCTTTTCATTTCTGGTTCTTCCAAAGCAGTGGTTCTCAACCTTCCTAACGCCGTGACCGTTTAATACAGTTCTTCATATTGTGGTGACCCCCAAGCACAAAATTATTTTCATTGCTACTTCATAATTGTGATTTTGCTACTACTATGAGTCGTAATGTGAATATCTGGTATGCAGACTATCTGATATTCAACCCCTGTAAAAGGGTCGTTTGAACTCCAAGGGGCCACACCCACAGGGCCCTTGTATGTTTATTTCCAGTGTTAAAGCCATTAGTCTTCCAAGTTCCTTTCCCAAGAGTCTTGTATTTTTCTAGTTAATACAGTCTATTTTAAAATTCTCTCTACAGCACCTTATTTGGGTTTTCTTGGTTTTAAGTAGAGATTCTAATTTTGCACCTACATGACATGATCAGGTTCTTCTCACCCAACATTATAATGACAACAGTGTTCCACAAGCAATGACTTAGACATTTCATACCGCTTTATAGTTCTGCCTCTCGTTCTGATATCTAATAGGTTCACTGAGAAGTCAGTTTATCCCACAGATAATACATCTGTTAATTCAATTTACCAGATATATCTATAGCATCTACTATGGACCAGACATGAACTGGAGCTAGGGTGGTAAGAGATACAAGGTCTATACTCTTGTACATTCTAGGATCTTTTACCTACTGACTTATTAGGTGTAGAAATTCTTCATCCATCTTAAAGAATACCTGTGTGACCCACAAAGATCAAAATAAAAACCTACACAACTTTGTAAAGAGATAAAATGAAGAAATATGAGGAGATGGGGGAGCAATGGGTGGGTAATACCAGGACTCGGGAGGCTGAGACAGGAAGATTGCTCTGAGTTTGAACTATGAAGTGAGTTCCAGTCCAGCAGGCTAGTCCGTGGGGAGGGAAAAGGAAGGAAGTTTGGAGATTTTGTCTCTAAAGACCAAAATTAAGTTTCCCCTACTACACAATACTGAACCAGTTCTAGGGACTGCACGCTTCCTCCAGTCCCAAGGTCTTTATTGGGAAGAAAGGCGGGAGATACTATCTGCCCCACATTAGGCTTAATGGTTCAAGATGTATATAAGCATTTCTCCAAATGTCACCACAAAAATATGTGCAATTCCATCAAATGAAATGATGAGAGGATTTTTAAAAAATAATTTGTTTATTATATATGTATGGTTGTTTTGCCTGCATATATGTCTATGAGCCACATGCATGCAGTGCCCACAGAGGCCAGAAAAAGGGCATCATATTCCCTTGGAAGTGGAGTTATAGATGGTTGTGAACCATCATGTGGGTGCTGGGAATCAAACCCTGGTCCTCTGGAAGAAGAGAGAGGGTGTTTTGCTTGTTGGTTTGTTTTTTAACGGATCTTATCAGAAACTGGTAAGTTAAGGGAAATAAAGTCAGCCATAGAATTGTAGGATACTCATGTCCTCTCCTAATCTAGCTCCCTAGTTTTCCCAAGTGAGACTGATACACTGGTCGTTAGAGAAGGCACCTTGAATTCTAGAAAAAGGGTTCCCAAAGCTTCTGGTAATAGTCTCATCAGGTAAGACAATCTCTCTACCTCAACCATAGTATTACTATCACAAGTTTATCTCTTTTTGGACTATCATGAATGAAATGGCTGGGAGTATAATCCATTTCTTTTATTATTGCTCTGGTTTTCCTATGGTACAAAGGCCCCCGTGAATCTTTCAAGCATGACACCAAAATTCCAAGAGCCCACTAATCCTAAATACAATGGGAGGGAGGGAGGGAGAGAGGGAGGGAGGGAGGGAGGGAGGGAGGGAGGGAGGGAGAAAGGGAGGGAGGGAGGGAGGGAGGGAGGGCTGCCTGGGCCCTGTGCTGTGGTTTCTTTAATCATACTGTCATCTCAGGTGTTTGCTTACTTAATTGGTTGACCTGGGCTTTTTGTTTTGAATTTTGTTGTTGCTATTGTTTGTCTATATTTTTTAGGCAGAATCTCATGCCTATAATGTCAGGATTTGGGAGGTGGAGACAGAAGGATCAAGGACCCAAAGCCAACCTAGTGAGTTTGAGGTCAATTCTGGACTACATGAGGCCGTTTCAAAACAAACAAACAACAAACAAACAAACAATAACAACAACCCTGAAAAATCCAAAGGCAATAGATTTTTTTTCTTGTCTTAAAAATTAAACAAAAAAAAAAAGTGTTTTTAGTGTGTAGCCCAGGCTGGCTTTGAACTTCCAACTGTCTTCTTGTCTTAGCCTACCAAGTTTAGATTACAGGTGTGCCCATTCTGAGGCTAGCCTCAGCTGGCTATGGAGCTGAGGATGACTGTGAGCTCCAAATCCTCCTGCCCCACCTGCAAAGTGGGCATCACCAGAATGGCTAACTCTGATGCTAAGTTTCCAAACTGAATAAAGAACAGACCACAGTTGAGGGAGCTAAATTAAATCTTTCAAGGGAGATTCTCTTGCAATTCCCCACCTCGGATGCACACTTAGAGGTTTCACTCTACAAGTCTGAGGACAGGGGAGCCCCTGATGAAGGCAGAGACAGTCAAGGCTAACAAGCAGGGAACCCAGAAGAAGGTTCCTCCAAGTGACTTTTCTTACCAGTGTTGTCAACCTTCCTAATGCTGCCACCCGTTAGTACAGTTCCTCATGGTGTGGTGACCTCCAACCATAAGATTACTTCTGCTGCTACTTCACAGCTCTAAGTTTCCTACTGTTATGGATCATAATGTAAACATCTGTTTTCCAATGGTCTTAGGCACACCCATGTGAAAGGGTCATTTGACCCCCCCACAGAGGTCGTGATCCACAGGTTTGAGAACTGCTTTAGATCTAGCCATTTCTCGGGAGCTTTCTCAGAGTCCACGAATTTCTCCACAGAGAACACTCCATTTGTCCTCATTAGGCACTTTGTTTTTCCCTACATAGCATTCTTTCTTGGGCTGTGTGTGCATGAAAACCTGTGCCCACGTCTAAGACACCTGACTCTTGGGACAGGAATCAGGTCAGTCATCTGTGTACCCCTAGCACTTAACTAGAGATAGGTGGAGGGGGGGCGGGGAGGTGGCTCCCCTGGCAAAGTGTTTACTGTGCACGCCGAAGGACCTGAGCTCAGTCCCTACATATATAGATATGCTGGGGTCTGATGGCTGTACCTATATATAATGCTAGCACCGGGGAGGCAGACAAGGATCCATGAAGCTCGTTGGCCAGCCAGTGAATCTGCAAGCTCGAGCCTCAGTGAGAGGCCTTGTCTCTAAGCAACAGTAAGTTCGAGGCTCAGGAGGTGATGGCTGAGTTGGTAAAGCACAAGTATGAGGACCTGAGTTTGAGTGCCCAGAAGCCATGGAGAGCCAGGCATAGCAGCACACATCTGTAATCCCAGCATTTCGATGGGGAGTTGGGGGAGAATAGCCAGAAGCTCACAGGCCAGAGAGCCTGGCGCATGCAGTGGAAAAAAAGCAAGAAACCCTGTCTCAAACAAGGTAGAAGGCGGTCCTCTGCTCTCCACACACAAATGCAGATGCATGAACACACAAACACATACAGACACATATACACAGAGATGCTAGTTCCCTGTCCTCCATTCCAGTACCTGTGCTCAAGAAACCAAAACCCAGTAGTGCTCAGTAAATGCTGGGGAAGGACAATAACATTCACAGCAGCCGTCCAGCACAACTCTAAGTTGTCAGACCAGTTCAGGATATTGGCATGAAAACTTTTACTCTTGGCCCAGACATTTACTCTTAAGGTTTGCCTCCTCCTCAAAAGACTCTAGGAAATAGGGTTAGTTTTAAGTTCTAGAAACTCTAATCATTCCTGTTTTCTCCAAGCTAAGAGCCTGAAGGAAGACTGTGGATACCTCATGAATATTGATGAGTCCCTGCGGTCACATGAATATTAACAACGCCCTGTGGCTTTCGGGAATAACTGCCCAGCTAGAAGGTCTAATATTAACCTTGGCTAGGCCAGAAAGGTGGAATGAGCATATGCCCATACATCCCCATGGGGAGTAATGGGTGGATGGTAGGGGCCAGTTTAGGGGTTGGCCTCTATGCAAACATGGGCACGTGGGCAATTAAGGAAAGACTAAACATGTGCCTCACATCCCTGGCACTGGAGGCCCTGTTAGCTGCAACCTGGGCAGGAATCCCCAATTCTCATGCTTTGCAAGCTAGGCTGTAGAAGCTAACTCACACACAATTTGGGGCAGGGGAGGCACTGTTAAAATACACTGACCTAATTCAATTGCTAAAGCAGAGGGGTAGGCAAGGTTGGAAGTCAGATCACATTGGACAGAACCTAGGATCAAATAAGATTCAATCAGTTAGCTAAATATGGAGTTTGCAGGTCACATATTAACAGTAAGGAAAGATCTACAAACTGAATTAGCAGACAAAGGAAGAGGAAAGATGTTCTCAGGCTGAAAAGGTAAGAGATGGAAAGGGTTAATCTATATTTATACCTATAGCTAGGGTGTGTTTCAGTGGTAGAGAACTTGTTGGGCATGCACAGGTTCAATCTCTAATATATATGTGTGTGTACATGTATACATGTATATATGGTTTTGTGTGTGTGTGTGTGTGTGTGTGTGTGTGTGTGTGTATGTGTGCGCGCGCTACACTCCCACACCAGGACAAACTACTCTGAAAACTTGTATAGCATCTCTTCATTCTTCTAGGCTGATCGTGCTCAAAGGCCTTGACCCCTGAGCTCTGTCTGAAAACACCGACCCAGCCCCCCTCAAGCACACTCAGGAGGAACAGAAGGGCCTGTGGACCTAACCCAGGCTGAGGTGGTGAGAGGCCACACCTAGGAAGAAGGGGGCTACTCACGGGAGCTGTGTTTGTCACACAATTACCATATTATGTGGGTCTAATAAAAAGAAATACTTGAAGTTTTACTAGTGCCATATAATAAAGTATTTATAGAATCCGGGGAGGGGGAGACGGGGAGGGAAACAGGCAGAATCAGAATTGTTAGTAACAGCCTGGCAACAACAACTCCCAGTGTCAGCCATCCAGGTGGAATCTGAATGCGGAGCCTCCACTGTGGGGGTCGGGAACAGCATGGACACAACGCGCAACACAGACCCTTTCCTCAACAGTGGGTCTCTGGCTTCTCTCTGGCTCACCGCAAGCGAGGTGAGGAAAAGGCAGGAAGAATGTGGAACAGCGGCAGAACTACTGGGTCCAGGCCTCACCAGGCTGGGGACAGAGAAAAGGGGCATCACTGAAAGACGCATGGGTGACAGCTTTACAGCATTCTATTCGGGAGCTAAACTTCTAGCACCATCCCACACACTTGACCATTCTGAACCCTGCCCAGATAGGGCTTGCCATTATTGTGCCTGCCCTTTCATAGACCTCTCAAACTCCACAAGGGTGCTGTACCCACATCTGCCCCAGCCACAGCACACACCCACTGCTCCTCCCATAAGGCCTTCTCTTCATACATACATCCTCACGACCACGGTATACACGTATGTGTGTGCATACAGCAAACACACACATGCACGCACATGTAAGCACACGCACGCTCACACCAGCACACTGCTTCCTCAAGGCACTGACTGCTCGCCTTCCCTGGGCACCTTCCCAGATGAAGACAGTCTAGATAAAAACGTCTTCTGAGTCTATATTCCTCTTTTAACATTTCAGAGTTTTCTATTACCCAGAAAGTCTCCCTAAAGAGAAAGGGAAGCGAGGGCTGTGGCATTATTTCAGAGGAGACTATAAACAGAACAAATATAGAGTTGCTTTATTACAAGGCAGTGTGGGCTGGTGGCTGACTGATTACAGGGACACTCCCCAGAGCTCCCTGCAGTCCCAAACCTCAATAAAGGCCAGGCTACAGCTGCCATCAAGTGAGTGGCAGTTGGATCCAGGGCACCCTAGAACCCCTCCGGATTCCAGTCCAGGATGTGATACCTGCCTTGGCTGAAGATAAGGAGGAAAGCAAACAGTCTAAGAACTGGGCTTGGCAAAGAGCCATCAGGCCATCTTCTCAAAGGCAAACACCATTAGTTATGGTTTGGGTTTCTTGAAATCAATAGATTCTAAATTCCAGTAGGAAAAAAAAAAAAACTAGAACTCAAGAACAAATTGACAGATTCAAAATTCATATATATCAAGAACAGTACAAAGGGGGGTGTAGTTAGAGGCAAGAAAGGAGCGATACAACGGGCCTGACTAAAACAACCCATACTACGCACAAGATCATAGAAGGAAAGAGTGGGAAATCCACAGATCCTCCCTTCTGGGCTCTGGGCACACGGCGTCCCTTCCTGGGTGACTCACAGTGGGATCACCTTCACCCCCTGCTTCATGTGGTGAAGCCCTCTTTATAAAGAGACACACTGCGAGCCTTCTCCTCCTCCTTGCCTGCAAGCCAGGGTAATTGCGTCACTGACCCTCACACACTCCCTCCTCTTTCCAGCGGCCACCACACAAGGGATCTTGTCTTGTGGTCCCCGAAATCCTTTCATCTGGGCTCCAAACCCACTGTCACCTTGGCCTTGAATCACTTTCCAGGAGACACTTGGGAAACAGTGGGACAGAGAGTGTCTGGTCCTGAAGGCTAGAATCTACTGATCCCTGCTGGCCCATGCTCTTCTCTGCCCAAAGGCAGGGCACAGGAATAAATTCTGAACCTGGCCCTGCCTACAGACTAGGTTTCCCACTGAAATGGATAACTCCCCTAACTCCAGTTCCCAAATTGAGGGATAAAAAGGACTGAGAGGCATCACTATACATTGTAACTCCTCCACCCTCCTTGTTTAGAAGAATTGATAGCGTTGGAGAATGGTTGGCAAACATGTTCTCCCGACTTCTGTTCTCACCCCATTTGGTCAATCTATTCTCAGCCCCAACGAAAGCATTTGGCGACTGAAAATGTCAGTATCTCTCAGATCCTTCTCCAGGATAGAGGAGTCCTTCCAATCCCCTTTCAACTCATTCCCAGGTTGCATAGTTCTAACATTTTTCCTTGACCTTCTGTGTGGGAATAATTTCCGCTTGCCCATTCTCCTCTAACTTCAGAACCTGCACTTCAAATGGCAGGTTCACGGTGAGATACAGCAGTGCTCTCCTATCTCAAGCACATCTTGTTAGAACAGAGCCGCAGAAACAATCTGGGATTGTAGGGAAAGTGTTGTACTAGCAAGTCAGAGGATAAGGTCCTGCTCCACCTCAGTGACTTGTGAGACTTGGGTTCACTCTATTTCTGTGAGACAAGGCATCATATCTCCTCAGCCTCAAGTGCCCTATTGGCTTAAAACAAAACAAGGACTATGTAAATTGGTTCTTTGTTTTTATTTATTTTTAGGCAAGGTCTCATTATGTAGCCCTGGCTGTCCTTGAATTTGATATGTAGACCAGGCTGGCCTTGAACTCATAGAGATTTGCCTGCTTCAGCCTTTAGAGTGCTGAGATGAAAGGCCTGTGCCGCCCCGCCCACTTTTTTTTTTTTTTTATTCTTTTTAGCTAAGCAGGTGATCAAAATTTTATGCTGATTTTATCCAGTGGAGCCTGTTTCACCAGGTAGACATGAAATCATAAAGACAAAAGTTCTCTGAACACGCTGTGGCAGTTGGTGGGGGTAGTGCATGCCTGTGATCCTAGCACTAGGGAAACCGAGGCAGGGGGATCATGATTTCAAGGCCAGCCTAAACTACGAGTGAGACCCTGTCAAGAAAGAAGAGGGGGAAGGGAGGGAGGAGGGCAGAGGGAGGGTGGGAAGAGGAGGGTGGGATGAAAGGGAAGAAGAGAGAGGAGACAACACAAGAAAAACCATTGACTGCTTTCAATGGATCAGCCAAGTTAAAAACCACGTAATGTCCCCGGGAGGGAGGCCACCAAGGACAGTAGTTACAGTACTGTTGAGATGACATGCGACAGCAGGAGGAGTGGAGAGGAGCACACAGAGCAGGCAGATGCAGAGGACCAGGCCGTCCCCGTGGACGAAGGAACATAGTCACTGAAATCCAAATATGAAGAGAAGAGAGGCAGACAGTGTAGCTCAGTGGTAGAGCACTTGCCTCACGTGAGAAAAACAAGTTGAAAATCTTTGTTGCTGACGTGCATATGCTCCTGGCGGTATTACAAGGAGGAGCCCCACATGCTAAAAACAATGGACTCCAGGAACTGAAAGTGTGGAGTTGAGACAGAAGGGTGTACGGGTGTGGTTATGACTGTGCCTAGCTAGCACAAGAATGGGGATAAAGTTAGAGGTAAAAGTGATAATTAGAGTTTACAGGGCCTTGACAGATTAGTGGGAAGCCACCAATCTTTAAGATTCCTTTGGCCAATAGCTTCTCCCTGGTTTCTTTTCCTGATGTGGATCTCCTGAGCTAATGGGGCATTAGTACAGACACAGAGTTCAGGCTGCATCTACTTACTTCTTCGCAGCCTTTAGCAACGGTGGAATTCAGCAGGTTCCCACCTCTTTCCTCATGAGACTCTAGTCCTTTAAACTCTTGGTTTACTCTCCAAACAGGCTCTCTCGCCATCCCCTTATTGCCGGCCCCACCCAGAAAGGAAAAACCTTTGATTGTGTAGCTGATGCCTTCCAACCAGCTGTCCTATTGACCTGGGCTCTTAGCCTCTTTTCTTGACTATTTCCTCACCATCGCCAGCCTCCAAATAGGGCTGTCAACTAACCCTGCCAATAATCCACATTTCTAATCCAAAGCTCATCTCTTATCTCTCACCTGAATTCCACCAACTCTGTCAATATTTGCTTTTCTCCCCAATCCAAGATCTCTCAACCTCTAGAAACAATTTGGTGGCCCTCTAACAGAAGACCAAGATAATGCTGGCCAAACACGTGATCAATCGTGTAAGAAAGGCCTCGTATCTAGCTGATAGTGGCAGACTAGAAAATAAACCAACAGAAAGCCTCCACCGCTTCGCTTTCTTCCTTACCTCATTAAGTTGCCTGGAGGGTAGTTTAAAGCCTAGGATCAATACCCTACCGGAAGATCACCACAGTCCTTAACTTTATCTCTTGGCCTCACACCATTTAACCTTAGAATCCCAGAACCTTGGCATTGAGAAAGAAATCTTGAGTCCACCCTTCCACCTCATGTCAGAGCCCTTTAGCATGAATCGGCAACTGAGGCACAGTGCTTCTAGCTGACAGAAATCTCCTGGAAATTCTTTGTGTGTGTGTGTGTGTGTGTGTGTGTGTGTGTGTGTGTGTGTGTGTCTGTGTGTGTCTGTGTGTGTGTCGGGGGCAGGGGTTGTTTGGTTGGTTTTGGGTGGGTTTTTTTTGTTTGTTTTGGAGTTTTTTTGAGACAGAGTCTCACTGTGTAGCTCTGGTTGTCCTGGAACTCACTACACAGACCAGGCTGGTCCTGAAGTCACAGAGATCCGCCTGTCTCTGCCTCATGAGTGCTGGGATTAAAGGTATGTGCCATCACACCCAACAAAGATTTACTTATTTTGATTTTATGTGTATAAGTATTTTCTCTCCATGTGTTATGTATTCAGCGCAAGAGGGGGGCAGAAGAGAGCATCATATCCCCCGAAACTGTTTATATATGGTTGCGAGCTGCCATGTGGGTACTGGGAACTGAACCTGGGTCTTCTACAAGGACAGTAAGTACTCTTAACCACTGAACCAGAGTCTTTTCCAGGGAGGCTCATGCCTGTGAACCAAGCACTCAGAAGGCTGAGGTAGAAAGACTGTCACAAGTTGAAGGTCAGCCTGAGCTACATAGTAAGTACTAGGCCATCCAAGCCTACATAGTAAGATGCTGGTTCAAAAAAATAAATAAATAAAAATTAAAAAAAAAAAAACCTTGAATGAAAAAAAGAAGAAGAAGAAGAAGAAGAAGAAGAAGAAGAAGAAGAAGAAGAAGAAAGAAGGAAGGAAGGAAAGAAAGAAAGAAAGAAAGAAAGAAAGAAAGAAAGAAAGAAAGAAAGAAAGAAAGAAAGGAATCCCCCCAGGCAGATTTAGGGTCAGGTCACTAGGCTGATAGATCCAACAGGGTTGAATTCCACTTACAAGATCCCTTTATTTGGTTGATTTTGGTTTTCTGAAACAAGGTCTGCCTATGAAGCTCTGGCTGCCCTGGAACTTGCTAGGTGGACCTCAAATTCTATCACCCTCCTTCATCAGCCTCTTAAGCCTAATCTGACATACCCAGCTTCACCAAGTCTCCAAATTCTAGGATGAGGCTATTTCAAGGAAGAGCAGACCCTGGGTGCTTGCTCTCTAATCCCAACAATCTACTCAGGAGGCTGACCGGGAGGGCCTTGAATGCAAGGGCAGCAAGATCCCATCTTTAAAAAATATGAACTGTGTGATCAGAAACCTGGTGCTGATCTATGAAGAAGCTGAGCATAAGCCTTTAAACACTTCCATGTCACGACACCCAAACGTGTTCAGAGGACTCATCTCAATGAACAGGGCATCTATAGAACAGCCCGGGCGCCGCTGAACTTTTACAAGCTGTGGGGCTCATGCCACCTATCATTTACGTGCAACAAGACCACAGGTCAGATTATTTGAAAAGTGCTTGCTCAAGGTCTCAGTGGAAGACACCAATAGGACCTGGGTATAACGCTAACTCCTCTTTTCCTTCTTTCTGGGGTCAGGAGAGAGTGAACCTGCTGCCTCGGATGAGGACAGGAAGCTGTCCCCACCAAGTCACTGGCTGTATGGGGTGAAGGGGAGGGCAGGAGTTGGTGGCCAGGTTATCAGGCAATAACAAACTCAGGACCCAAGCACGCGACTTCCAGCAATGCAAGGAGCTTCCTTTGTTTTGAGAAAACAAGAGCTGCAAGAAGCTTCTCCCTGACACGTTCATGCCTGGCTCCAGAGGAGTCCAACCTCCCCCAACACACAAATAGGACAGTCTTGGCCAATGATGGATAAGCCAGCACCCTGACCACAACCCCTGTTTGCTCTTCCTTTTCCACCACTTCCTCAGTTGGAGGGCCACTCAGGGGCCATAGGTGGCTGGCAGCCTAGGTCACAGTCAAGAACTTCACCCCCAATGACCCAGTACCTAGTCCACACAACTCTCCTCACATCCTTACAGCCTGTGTTCTCTCCCAAGTATGGTATTTTTGGTCTCAGGACAAAGGCCCATTCTCTGGGCATGCAGGTAGGCTAAAGCTCAGCATGTCTCTCTGACAAAGACCATGACATGTTCTAACAAATTAAACCCCAAGCCAGCACCTATCCAAGTGCAAGAACAACACTTAATATTTCACCAAAATATTCTGAGCATGGATTTGTGTGTGTGAATGTGTGCACAGGTGCATGAAAACTTGAGTGGATGTGCACATGAGGGCCAGAGGTCTACACCAGGTGCCTTCCTCTGATGCTCTCCACTTTCTTCTTTTTTAAACGTTTGAATATTTATTTGGTGTGTGTGTGTGTGTGTGTGTGTGTGTGTGTGTGTGTAGCACAATCCAGGGATCAAACTCCAGTCATCAGGCTTGGCAGCGGGCACCTTTACCCGCTGGGCCATCTCACGGGCTTTCTAGCTCATTTTGGAGACAGGTTCTCTCAATGAACCTGAAGCTCACAGACTGACTAGGTAGGCTGAGCTCCAGGGATCCACCTGCCTCTGCCCCGCTGAGAGCTGGATTACAGACATGTTCCACTGCACCCAGCCTTTCACATGGGTGCTCAGGATCCAAACTCAGGATCCAGGCCAATGAGATGCTTCAGCCAGTAAAGGTGCCCGCTGCCAAGCTTAATGGCCTGAGTCTGCAGCTCAAATGGTGGAAGGACAGGTCCAACACTCTCAAGTCCTCTCCCCTCCACATGTGCATCCTCTTTCCTTCTCCACACACAAAGAAAGAAATACTCGGCAGCTCAGGGCAAGTTTGCCTGCTGAGCTATCTCCCCAGCCTTCTACACATGCATTTTTATGTTACTTAAAGAGTCACTAGGGGTTGGGGATTTAGCTCAGTGGTAGAGCACTTGCTTAGCAAGCTCAAGGCCCTGGGTTCGGTCCTCAGCTCCAGGGGTTGTGGGGTGGGGTTGGGGGGGGGAGTCACTGATACATTATAAGTTCTGTTATCACCATAACTAAAGTATTTAAAACAATGCATCTGTTGTTTTGTTTTTGTAGATGGGGGGGCGTGTCTCTCTATGTAGCTCTGGCTGTTCTAGAACTCTCTGTGTTTACCATACTGGCCTTGAACTCACAGTGATCTGCCTGCCTCTGCCTCCCAAGTGCTAGAACTAAAGGTGTGTGCTACTATGCCCAACTGTATTTTTTTTTTTTTTTTTTTTTTTTGGATGCAAAATGTTGTCAAATCTTCCAGGCTTCCAAGGATTTAACTGGAGGAAGGTAGCTGGGGGAAAGCTTAGGATCAAACACCAACAGCATCCATCGACACCTGGAAGATTCTCTCTTGAGGGTGTAAACAGAGTAAGTCCTGACATTTCAGACTCACGTGAAAGTGCCACCTCAGGCCAAAGACTGCAGGATATTTTTCCCTCGGGAGCTAAGAAACAGGACCAAAGAGGCAAACCCTTGGAGGCCAGTAACCCTTCCTCCCACTCTGATTAATCAATGGCTCTTACTCTACACTCTGATGGTCCAAGAGCCCAAGTTTCTGTGAAGACTCATTTGTCCAGGAAGGGGAGGGGTGTGGGGGCGGGACTCCCCCCACCCCAGGCCTCTTTTGTGCCAAAGAAGGAGGAAACAGAATAAGCAAAATAAAATTCATAAAGCAAAGCAGTAATTATGGTGTGGTCAACAAGAGGCAGCTTCTCAGGCCCATCATTATGTGGCTAAATTTAACGCCCTGAAAGGCCAGGGGAGCCATGCGCCCCGGGCACCGTGTGTCCACACAGACGCCAGCTCTGCCACCTTCTCCTGCTCACAGCCGCCAGGGTTGCCAGAAAGCAGGTCACCATTTTTTTATAGTCTGTTTACTAAGATGCTGTTTTTACTGACGACGCTTCTCTCATTTTATCTTTTTCCCTTTTCCCCAAACAGACTGGCCTGTATTTTCTGTCCTGTTTTTTTTTTTTCCCCTCCCTCTCTCAGTACTATTTTCAGAACTCTAATTTTATATGGTATGTCCCCCCCCTTTTTTTTGGTAAATATTTGCCATAACTAAGCCAGGCACATCCAGTTTAAAAGACTCCATCCCACAAAACATCAGACCTTTAACGATATGCATCTCATTAGCTTGCCTCATGAAAGGGAGTATAGAAAAAAAGCAATTTACAGACTCTCTCCCTTTTTATATCTAGAAAGACCTATATTTATATGTGAGGACAAGCTGAACACTGGCACTGGGCGCCCCGATAGGAGTAGTACAATGGCCATTTGATTCAGGCTTCCAGCCTCGGGAACAGTTTTAGGAGAGTCCGACTCATGGTCTGTATATTGCTGCTGGTCCACCCAGGCAATTCTGAACAGTCAGTGCAGCTAGAACATTCCCTGGTCATTAGGGCTCTCTAGGATTAGGGGGGACAAAACTCTAGATCCTAAACTGTCAAAATATAAGAAAACAACAAAAGGCAGAAGGCCACAGATGTTCGGTCTTTCTCTGGCCAATAAAGTTACAGAAAGGCAGCTGTGAACTAAGAGAGGGACCCTTTCCAAGTTAGAACTTCTACCCCACCCACTCACTATCCAGGACTTCTCTAGACGAGCAAAGCCCCAGAAGTGAGGGAGGACTTCTCACTGTACGTGTGAGGTTCAACGAAAGTTGTATAACTGAATCTGCATCCTTCCCTAAAGAAGGGCGCAGCATCCAATAAACAATCTCCAAACACCTGAGACACTTTTAAACTCAAGATGCAATTAGAGGAACGCCTGTCTGCAGTGTTTTTAATGAAAAGTAGGGGAACCACAGGGAGCAGGGGCTAGGGAGACGGCTCCAGTGCTAAAGTGCTTACTGGACAAGCACAAGACCAGAGTTTGATCCTCACACCACGTAAAACACCAAGAGCAGCAGCAGATGCTTGTAATCCCAACGCAGGGGCAGGCGAGCTGGCCATCGGTCAGGATGAATTTGCAGCAAGAGGGAGAAGGAGCGACAAAAACACTCAACTGTGCACGCACGCACGCACACACATGCACACACACGCACACACGTGCACACACACGTGCCGATGCTAATGCAGCAGCAGTAAAGAGGCCCACTGTGAGAAAGCTTCTTCTGGCCAAGAAAACAGATTCTCTAGAACAGTGGAATTGGGCAAGTCAATCACCTGGCCAAGGAATCACCCCTCAGGAAGATGAGCCACCCCTAGGAAAGTGGGTTCCCTTTAAGCCACGCTAATGTGGTAGGTAGAATAATTAGCCCTTTAAAGAGATAATGCATTTCTCCTTCTCAGAATTCTCACCCCTGGAATGTTTCTGACATAACTGCAGACAAGCAGCTTACATCTGCCCACTTTTCTAAATTACCCGGGAAAGTGCTGCATTCTTTTTTCTTTCTCTTTTCTAAGCATGCTTTCTCTCACACTTGGAGCGCCCCTAGTATGTTGGGCTTCCTTTCCCACCATGTGGCTGCCTGCTGCCCTGTGGCTCACCTCCATGCAAGCTCAGCTCTAATGGCACAGCCTTTCTCCTTCTCTTCCATCAACCCTCCTCCGGGCGTTTCAGAGATTTAGTTTACCTGCCCTGCAGTTCTTCTTTTAAATTCCAATAAAATTGTTCTCACGCTTCTACTTGAGCCCATTCTTAAATTACTTTATTAATGAGACCAAGAACATTAAGAGGGGACCCTGGAATCCCTGGTATCATCTGGTAACCATGAAGGGATGCCCCAAATTTCTGATGACAGTACAAATGAGGGAAGGTGGATGAGCCTAAGCATGCAGTTCTGGTTACTTAGAGCCTGGGGAACGGTCCAGGAGTTCAAGGACATCTGAGGCAACAAGCTCCAAGGAAGGAAGTGATGAAGGAGGGAAAAAAGGAGAGAGGAAGGGAGGTGAGAGAACGAGCTGGGGTGGGAAAGAAACACATGGATTGAAAAGCCTTACCTGGGGTTGAGCTGGCTCACTGGGTAAGAGTACTTTCCATGCAAGCAGGAAGACCTGAGTTTGAATCTCCATCTCCACGTAAAAGCCAGGCATACTCCCCATCCCATGCACAGGGCAGCAGGAACGAGCTAGGCCCAGGACCCCACTGGCCCCCCAACCCAGCCAAAATAGAAAGGTCTAACATCTTTAACCTGCTTTTCTTAGTTCATTTAGGAATGAAGACATTTAAATCCAGTTTATTAGTTACTACGAGGAAGTTAGGCTCTTCCAATTACTGAAACATCTTCAGAGGTTGCTTTCCCTGGGAAATTGAATATACACTGAGAATACTACTTGCTAAAACCAGGAAAGGTAAAAAGTAGCAAATGGCTTTAGGGAGAATTCACGTACTTTGTGTGAGGTAGAAATGTGTGTTACATTGTATCAATCTTTCCCAAGATGCTAGATACATAGTTATTCTTTGGTTTCTCTTTTCTCTGTTAGTACATGCCCCCAGACACTAGAAGGAAGCGTTTCTAATTGCATATAAGAGCATTAAATTAAACATCTCACCCTGCTCCCTCTCTAGCCTCGGAATAGAATACTGCCATTTCTGCCAACTGTTCCTTCTTTTTTTTTTTTTTTTTTTTTTTTTTTTTTTGGTTTTTCGAGACAGGGTTTCTCTGTGTAGTTTTGCGCCTTTCCTGGAACTCGCTTTGGAGACCAGGCTGGCCTCGAACTCACAGAGATCCGCCTGGCTCTGCCTCCCGAGTGCTGGGATTAAAGGCGTGTGCCACCACCGCCCGGCCAACTGTTCCTTCTTTAGTTAGTTAGTTCTGTTATTTGAGTCAGGGCTTCACAATGTAGCCCAGGCTAGCCTCAAGCTCATGGCAATCCTCCTGCCTCAGCCCCTCCCCAACTTCCAGACTTATAGACATGAGCCTCCACACCTGGATAACTAATTGCTCTTTTGTTCTTTTTAATTTTTAAAATTACAAGTATTTACTTATGTGTACATGTATGTGGGCACATGTATGCTACAGCACACATGTGGAGGTCAGAGAACAACTTGTGGGAAAAGGTTCTCTCCTTCCTCCATGTGGGTCTTGTGAACTCAGGGTGTCAGACTGAGCACCAATGTCTTTCCCTGCTGAGTCTTGTGACCAGTCCGTCCTCAGCCCTTTCTTCTTTAAATCAGCATCTCAAAGTGTGGCCCCATCCCTACCTTTACCTGCACTGGATTGGAAGGGGCTCCTGAAGTAAAGATTCTAAGAGGCCAGTGTACAACATCAAAATGGCTCAGACTTTATGTGTAAAGTTAACTGGACCAGCAGAGGCAAGTGGATTTCTGTGAGTTCCAGGCCAGCCTGGTCTACAGAGGGAGTTCCAGGATAGCCAAGGCTACACAGAGAAACCCTATCTTAAAAAACAAAAAAACAAAAACAAAATTAACTAGACCAAATGAGCCCTTGAAGGATTCCCTTAAACCATCATATGATAGACAATGTCCACTTGAAAAGATCTAGAATGACCTAGGAGACAAACCTCTGGGTGTACGAATGTGTCAGAGTTTCTAGATTGAGAGTTTCTAGATTGCTCTAAATCTGAGCAGTACCACACCATGGGCTGGGGTCCTGGAATGAATAAAAAGGAGAAAATCAGCCGGGCGGTGGTGGCTCATGCCTTTAATCCCAGCACTCAGCAGGCAGGGGCCGGCGGATCTCTGTGAGTTCGAGGCCAGCCTGGGCTACAGAGTGAGTTCTAGGACAGTTGGGCTACCCAGAGAAACCCTGTGGGGAGGGGAATCAGTTAAGCACCAGTATCCATCTCTCTGTGCTTCCTGAATGTAGATGCAATATGAGCAGCTGCCTCGCTCCTGCTGCCACGGCTTCCCTATCATGATGGACTACACACTCAAAACGTGAGCCGAAACAAAGTCTTCCTTCCTTAAGTGCCTTTGTCAAGAAACACTTGGGAAACAAGTACAGAAATTCCTCTAACACCAGCTACACTGACACAGGAAAAATCCAGTATGTTATAGGAGCTCAGAAGAGGAAAAGAGTATCACTCAGACTCTAAATTCTGTCCTTCCCACTGTTTCTACTACTACTACTACTACTACTACTACTACTACTACTACTACTACTCACACACACACACACACACACACACACACACACACACAAAATCATGCAATTATTTGACCCTCTTCTTTTTTCTGTACTATTGGGCATGGGACTCATAGACTTACACTTGTCCCTCTTTTTAGTGAATTGGATGCCCTCAGAAAGGAATTTTAAATTCTTAAAGGAAAAGATTGTATTTTGTTGGGGAAAGAAGCTAGAAGTAGGCATAAATCTAGTCATCTATGTTCAAACTACCACCTGTCCCTGCATGCCGTCCCACAGATCCATTTCCCCACACTTCCTGCTTCCCTTCACCACAACACACTCCTTTCTACCTTTCTCCTTTGCCTCCAAATGCATGAGCCTCCCTGTATTATTTTGGCTAAGCAACTTTTCTGGCTCTCTCATTTCTTTTTTGTGAAACTTCTCTGACAAGAGATCTACACTAATTATCGCCATTGCCTTATTGATCGATCCTTCTTGAACTGCCTGCAGTTTGCAGAGACTGTCCAAGGTCACAAGTTTCCTAGTCATCTGCCCTTCATTGGTCAGTTATTCTCTGTGGTCTCCCTCCTGCATGTGGCACTGTGGCTTATCCTCTCTGGTGATGACAAGAGCACAGGATCTGACTCAAGACAAATAAGGTTGGTCAGCTCAATGGCCTTAAGCAAATCTCCCGACTCTCTGCTGTTCTATCTTTAACATGAAGACAATAACTGTGCCCGGGTTTGTTGTTTAACTGAGAATGGCTCCCATAGGCTCATATGTCTGAATACTTGGTCCCCGTTGATGGGACCGTTTGGGAAGGATTAGGAGGTGAGGCCTAATTGGAGGAGATGTGTCCCTGGAGGTAGGCGTTGAGGTTTTTAAAGCCCACCCATTCCCAGTTAGTTCTTTCTGCCTTGTGATTGTGTCCCAAGATGTAAGCTTCCAGCTACTGTTTCAGTGCCATGCCTGCCTACCTCCTGCCACACTCCCTACCACAGTAATCATGGACTCACCCTCTGAAACTATAAGCTCCCAATAAACTTTCTCTTATACATTGCCTTGGTCATGGTTCCTCTTCACAGCAAAAGGAAAGTAACTAAGACAAATTCAAAGCTATGGCTTAGATGAAGAGGCACACACACACACACACACACACACACACACACACACACTATGTACTTTATAGTGCACCAGTTCCCCTTTCTTGGCTATCTGCCACTCTCTCCTAACTCTCTTCGTCTCTAAAGTTTCCTTCATGGGTTCCTACTCCATTCAATTATGAAAGTTCTCCAAATTTCCATCACCAGGCCTTTGCCTTTTTTCTCCATGCTCTCTTCAGTAAACAATAAAT
Organism: Peromyscus eremicus; assembly: GCF_949786415.1. Taxonomy (NCBI): domain Eukaryota; kingdom Metazoa; phylum Chordata; class Mammalia; order Rodentia; family Cricetidae; genus Peromyscus; species Peromyscus eremicus. Next base: position 36,543,756 of record NC_081429.1, on the reverse strand, counting down.
CCATCTTCACAGTTTCAAACACTGCTCCTTTGCAGAAGACCCCCAAATCTGTGCCTACATGCCTTTTCAATATAAGCTTCAATTTCTATAGGCCCCTTTTTCTTTTTTTATTTGGGGGGGGGACTTGAGATAGAGTTTCACTATGTAGCCTTGGCTGCCTAGAACTCACTATGTAGACCAAGCTGGCTCATACTCACAGAGATCCACTTCCCTCTGCCTCCAGAGTGCTGTGATTAAAGACCTGTGTCACCATATCTAACTTACGGTCCTTACTTCAACCCAAGGATATATGAAGAGGTCCTGTGGAAATCCACCCATGTACAAGATAATTAAAATATATTTTAGCAGGAGTTTTAACAGAAGTGCCCTCCCTGATGGACAATGCTGCTCCCAGAAGACACGGGTTATTAAATAAAAATCTCAATGTCATGCATGGGATACTCCCTATAAATTATTGGTTAGGGAGGCCCCAGAGGCACATAGAACAATACAGGTCATTGCTTTTGGTTGTCTACTGCAACTAGATTATAAGACCCGATTACTGAAGACACCACTCTCTTTGGATGCAGAACATAAAGAAATCAACCTTGAACTGATCAGGAGATTTGCTTCCTAATGACCAGTTCACGTTGTGTCAGAAGGCTATGTAGGCTGCTGGGGGAGGAGAGGCATCAACGGCCTTAACTAGGCCCTGATGCCATACAATACCAACCGCCCTAGCCAGCTGCATCTATGGGTGCAATGGCGGCACGGTGGTTATGGAGGCAACCAGCCACGTCATGAGAAACTCTGAGCTGACCTGACCAGCTAAGTGCGCCGAGGCTCCTGAGGTGGCAACAGAGATGGCAGTAAGGAGGCCGGGGATACCAGGGCAGTGATAAGAGCAGGAGATTACGGGCTCCTTCTGTCAGGTAGCGCCAACGGCACTTTCTGGATATAGGATGTAAGAGAACAAAAATCAAGGTTTTTGCTCAATTAAGTGGGAGGATGAAGTTTCAATTAACTTAAATAGGAAGGTGCTGGGTTCCTGAAAAAGCAACTTGGTATGTAAGACTCTATGAATGCACCCTCCCTGGCATTCAGTTTGGGACATACCACATATAAAATGTCTACTACATTTCCACATTAGTTTGTTATTTGCATTTGTTTTAGGAGCTCTGCAGGTTTGGTTTGTTTTGAGACCGGGTCTTACTGAGTAGTCTAGGCTGGCTTTGAGTTCACTTTACAGCCCAGGCTGACTTCAAACTCCCTGTCACCCTCTTGCCTTATCTTCCTGAGTGCTGGGACTACAGCATGTACCACCATGCCAGGCTCCCACTTGGAAATACTGAGCAACAGTCTAGAGCTGTAGAGGAAGGTCCAATCAGAGAATACTTAAAGCCGTGGGACTAGTCAAGATGAATGAGAGTGAAGGAGAAAGATAAGAAAACCAGGATAGGAGTTGGAGAGATGGCTCTGCGGTTAAGAGCACTGGCTGCTCTTCTAGAGGACCTGGGTTCAATTCCCAGCAACCACATGGTATTCACAACTGCCTATAACTCTAGTCCCAGGTGATCTGCCACCCTCACACAGACATATATGCAGGCAAACACCAATGCACATAAAATAAATAAATAAAAATGAAATGAAGTAATTAAAAAAAAAAAGAAAAAGGAAACCAAGGAGTGAGTCCTTAGGTGCTCCAACAGTTTAGCAAACAAATGGCAGGAGTTTGTGAGAAAAGACAAACAACGAGGTGGAGAGGAGGAGAGGGTGTGATGTAGGACCTATACTAAAAAAACGAATCTGAGCGGAAGCACCATACAGGAAAATCTAATGGAGAAGGGGTGGCCAACTCAAGTTTCGCTGTCTCCTTTCTTGCTATCTGGGCCCTCCCACATGGCAAATGTCCTGGCAGAGCGTTGTAGGAGTAGCACCATGGTCTATTATGCCTGAAAGAAGAGCAGGCTAAGGGGAGGAAAAAATATCACAGAAGACCAACGAAGAGCTGGGAACATTGGACCGGACAGAAGAAGAAAACGCCAGTCAAATGGAATGAGATGTGCACAAGTGGGAAGCTATCAACACTTTAGATGTACAAGGTCAGGGCACAATGACGGAGCCACAGAGGATCAGGATGAAGAGGTAAGCAGGACCAATCGTGAATGGTCTTGTGCAGCATACAAGGAGTTTGAACTTTATCCTATAGACCACTATAAACCACTACGAACCGCTAAAGAATGGTAAACAAGAAAGCAGGACAATCAGGTTTCTTTTTCAAAGAGACTGTTCGGATAAACGTAAAGTCAACTGGGAAGTAGAAAGAGGATGATGGGAAGACAGGTAAGGAGGCTCTTGCAGGGTCAAGGCAAAAAGGGTAATGCTTACCTAAGGCAACAGAAGCTAGGATAGAGAAGAGCAGAGCCCACCACGATAGCTGATGAGTCCTAATTGGAAACAAAGACCAAGAGGAATGCAGGAATGCAGGCAAATCCCTAGTTTCCAGCTTAGAAAACTGACTGATGAGGGTTCAATTTGCCAAGGTAAGGAATACAATGAAAGAAATGGGTTTGGAGAAGTAGATAATGCACGTGGAACATGCATGGGATACAATGATACTTGTGAGGTATCCATGTGGAAGTATCAAGGATGCAGAAAAAAGCATGGGCCTAAAGCACATGAGGCTATAAAACTGGCTCTGAGGTTTATAGTGATGTTGAGACCAGGCTCTCAATCTGACATTGCTAAGGCAAGTTTTTTTTTTTTTCTTTTTCTTTTTTTTTTTTTTTTTTTTTTTTTTGGTTTTTCGAGACAGGGTTTCTCTGTGTAGCTTTGTGCCTCTCCTAGAACTCACTTGGTAGCCCAGGCTGGCCTCGAACTCACAGAGATCCACCTGGCTCTGCCTCCCGAGTGCTGGGATTAAAGGCGTGCGCCACCACCGCCCGGCTGGCAAGTTTTTTTTTAATGGAGAGCCATGCAAAGAAAACGAGGAGACCCCCTGTGGACGTATGTAACAGAACAGCAGTTTTCAGGTTGCAAGTATCCCGAACTCAGTGCCTTTGACATAAACTCAGGCTTAGGAAGAGCAGCAGTGGGTATCCTCTTTATATAAGTAGTGCTCTAAAATGAGGCTGCAACCAGACTATGCTACAGCTGCATTTAGGATACTGAGTCAGATCAATGTTAACTATTACCCCCAAACTTCTTGGCTAACATATTACACCGAGGACAGTATTTAAGTGTTCCGAGACATTCAGAATACAGCAACAGGAGTCACTGGTGTGCTGGGTATCCTTGTGTAAAGTCTAGGGAGAGAACTGCAAAATCTCTATCTCTGCTAAGGGCCCCCACCCAAGGAAAGCCAACTTCGTGCAGCAGCCCAGGTTTCAGTGTCAAGGGCTGAGTCCCAGCCAGAGGTTGCCAGCTGCAGAGGGCGGGGCTCTATTTTGGGCTGCCTGCTGTCCCTGAGCCTGGCCGAGCCTGGTTTGAGCAGCATGCAGCCCCAGTGACTCACACACCCATGCAAACCGCCTGTGGCTCAGTGGCATGGCCTCAGAAAGCCAACCACAGGCCAGCTCCCTCCTCACCCCATTACACTGGGATAAATAAATAAAGATCCCGCCAGCAGCCACATAGCCTGATAGCAACCAGATGGAGAGAAAATGGCATGGACAGGGCCAGGGGAAGGAACTCCCTCCAGCAGAACAGCCTGCAAGGGGCTACACCAGCCCATTCGCTCTAAATGCTATCTTTAACATAGTCATATTGCCATGTATAACAGTCTCCAATTGCTCGGCTTTTCTTCCACTCCTAAAGATGCCCCTCAGCCTCTAGTCTTGGGCAATGGTATATTTGGGGGATCTTAGCCTATGGAAGGACTACCCAACAGATACCATACCCAGCCCTAAACTATCAACATTCCTGGGAGAGTTCCAGGATGCCGATGCTAGAGAAGATATTTAACCATTGGACGGGGTTACTTCCCCATCTTTTTGTTTAATTCTTGCCTTGAGAAACTCTGATGTAGCCAGCTGCACACCTCCAACCCCAGCACTCAGGAGGCAGAAGCAGGCAGATCTCTGGGAGTTCCAGGCCAGCCTGATCTACAGAGCAAATTTCCCCTTTAATAGGGTCACAAATGATTAGTGTCCACAGGTTCTCTGAAAGTGAAAAATTAGAGGTTTACTTTTCGTTGTATTGCTTTGTTTGATTGTTTGGGAAATTTTGGGGGTTTGTTTGTTGGGTTTTTGTTTGTTTGTTTGTTTTGTTTTTATATAGGGTCTCTATATAGCCCTGTCTGGCCTGGAACCAGCCATGAAGACTTCTCTTGAGCTTCCAGAGAGCTGCCTGCTTCTGCCTCCTGAGTGCTGGGGTTGAAGGTGTGCACCTGGCTACATCAGAGTTTCTTAGGGAAGAATTAAACAAAAAGATCAAATATGGGGAAGTAACCCCGTCCAATGGCTAAATACCTTTTCTAGCTTTGGTATCCCAGAACTCTCCCTGCCCTCCTGCCCTGTGCTCTAGGAGTCTATGGCCTTGTGCCTAGCAGTATTTCCAATGGGAACAGAAGTGGCCCCAGGCACTGACCGCATGGCCCTCTGACACTAGCCTGGCCTCCTTGCCTGTTCATCCCAAACTGTCTCCCTGGTTTGTTTATTTTCTATTCAATGTTGCTTATTTTGATGGCACATCCTTTCAGTCCAGTCTCAGGTGACCTCCTGACCCTTCTATGTCCTGTTTATAGGACCCCAGGCAAGCACAGTAACTGAAAAGATGCTGGAGCTCCACAGCCCCAGTATCACACCTTTCCGCTCTAGCAGCTCTCCGGGACGTTCTGAAGATAGCACAGGCGCCCCAGAGGTCACAAGCATCCTCATCACCCAAGCGTTCATGGTTCCCTTCACTGGTGTGTACGATGAGATTGGTGAGATACAACAGCGATGGACGGAGACGGCCTTAGGCATACAGACTTCAGCCACTTGACTGCTGGGGCTCAGTTTCCTTATCTTCAGAACAGAAATCTGAGACTGGTGAGATGTCTCAGAGAGCAAAAGAGCCGTCACCAAACCTGATGGCCTCAGAACCTACATGGTGGGAGGAGGGAAATGACTCCTACAAATCCTCTGACCTGCGCGCGCGTGCGCGCGCGCACACGCACACACACACACACACACACACACACACACACGCGTGTGTGCACGCACACGCGCACACACAATATTTTGGTTTACAGGGTCTTGCTATGGAAGATGCTTGGTACTCACTTTGTAGCTCAGGGTGGCCTAAAACTCATGGTAATCTTCCTGCCTCAGCCTCCTTATGACTAGGATTTTACAGGCTTGAGCAGCACACCTGACTTGGGTGTTGTGTTTGGAACCAGCTACTTCAAATTCTGGTCCTCTGGGATCTGAGTGGATCAGAGCCAAGCCTCACCGACTTAAAAACATAAACGAAAAAGATCTGAGAGACAGGTGGCTGTAGCCCTCTGTTTTTGTTTTTGTTGTTTGTTTTTTCAAGACAGGGTTTCTCTGTGTAGTCCTGGCTGTCCTGCAACTCACTCCGTAGACCAGGCTGGCCTCCAACTCAGAGATCCACCTGCCTCTGCTTCCCCAGTGTTGGGATTAAGGGCGTGCGCCACCTCCACCCAGTGCCTTCTGTTCTTTAAAAGAATGATGTTTAAAAATTGTATTCATTTGTTTTTGTTTTCTTTTTTGTTTGGTTTTTTTTTTTTTTTTTTGGTTCTTGTTTTTTGTTTTTGTTTTTCAAGACAGGTTTCTCTGTGTAGTTTTGGTGCCTTTCCTGGAACTCACTCTGTAGACCAGGCTGGCCTCAAACTCACAGAGATCCACCTGTCTCTGCCTACCAAGTGCTGGGATTAAAGGCGTGCGCCACCACTGCCTGGCCATTTGTTATTTTTTATTTGAGTGTGTGTGTGTGTGTGTGTGTGTGTGTGCGTGTGTGCGTGTGTGCGTGTGTGTGTGTGTGTGTGTGTGTGTGTGTGTGGACAGTTTGCAGGAGCTGGTTCTCTCCTACCACCTGAAGACTCTTTCACTCATCTCAGGATGAACAGTCTGGAGTTTGAAGGCAGGTCGTCAGGCTTGGTGGCAAGTGCTTTTACCCACTGAGCCATCTCTCTGGCCCTTCTTTATTTATTATTATTTTTAACGATAGGTTGGTTCTATGTAGCCAGGACTGGCCTTAAACCCACCACGTTGCCCAGGCTTGCCTCTAACTCATGGCCCTACCTTAGCTTCCCAAGAACTGGGACTGCAGGCTTGTGGTACCTCACCAGAGCAACTCTTATTTTTACACACACACACATACACACACACACACACACACACACACACACACACACCCTCTTGGGATGGCACCTGATTCTACATGCTTTCTCATACCACAGGGCTCTCTCTTCCATGATAGCATGAAAAGGATGAGCCTTCAATTTTACAAATGAGATAATAGTGGTTCTGAGGGAAGTGATTTGTTCCAGGCTATAAAAATAAACCTTGAGAAGAACAGACTTCCTCCAATACAACTCTAATAAGCAACACTGTATCCATGGGACACATTGCCACAATTTTCACAAGATCCTTGGCACAAATGTATTAAAATGTTTATTCAGAAAACTTATCAAGGCCCTCCTACTTCTAGCCACTACCATCCATGTGAAGGATACAGAAATGCTTTCATCCAGTCCTTGGTCTCAAAACTGTTCACAGGTCAGTGCAAAAGAGAGCTGTAGTCTTGCAGACAACATATAAACAGTGAGTGGTAGAGATGTAAGCCATAGATAGCACTTTAGTAGCAGGGAAGGATTACTCTTCCAAGGAAGGTCTAGAAAGGCTTCCCAAGAAGCTGAAGCTAATGCTTAAAACGATGAATAGAGCCAGGCAGTGGTGACTCACACCTTTAACCCGAGCACAGGGGAGGCAGAGGCAAACAGATCTCTGTGAGTTCAAGGCCAGCCTGGTCTACAGAGCAAGTTCCAGGACAGCCATGGCTACACAGAGAAACCCTGTCTCAAATAACCAAAAGAAAGGAAAAATGGGTAGTCATTTACAGATAGATAAGGAGAAGGCACTGGGCATTCCTGAGAAAGGGAAGAACATGCATACAGCACTTGGGAAAATTAAAGTCATCCCATCCATCCAGCTGGTACAGAACGCACATGGAGTAAGTATGTAGAAGTCAAGCTGCAGAGGGATGAGGCAGGAGAATTAGCTTTGCACGGCTTCACTAAGTAGCTGAGGGACGGAGCTAGCATATAATCCCTGGACTACATTAACCTCCTCTCATGTTCAGATTAACAGAGAGAAGAAGTCACTGAGAGAAAAGTGGCCTAGAGAATCTCTTACAAGTTCTAGTTTAATAATCTTTTTCCCCCACAAAAATTAACACCTGGGGCCAGCAGCAAAATGGTTCACTGGGTAAAAGCACTTGCCACACAATCCCAGGAAACCACACTGTAAGGAGAGAAGCGACTTCTGAAAGCTGTGGTATATGTGTCTCCACTTATGCACACCATTCACACACACACACACACACACACACACACACACACACTAATAATAATAATAAATAAAACATTTTGACACCTGTTAAGCCTAAGACTTCAACATGAGTGACTCTTCCTCCCGCAGAGTGTGAGTGCTCCAGTCCAAGGGTGGAGCACCCACCGCACACTTTTTTCTCTCAATGTTAAGACTCTGGGTATGAGAGCTCAGCCAAGGTTCAGAGGAAGAATCGAAGGTTCTCAGTCAAGAACATTCGCTCTATGCCTCTCCCGGTGGGGAAAAGAATGCTAACTTTCCCATTCAGAAAAGGTATGACACATAGACTTTGTCCATGGAAAGCTTACAATTAGTCTAGATGGCAAAACAGAAATATGAACCATCCATTTCAATATTATAAAAGCATTGTCTACTTTCATCATAAAGTAGCAATGTGGGTAACTAACATGTATGAATTTAAAATGGAGCAACAATACTAAGGTACTACCCACATAACCAACAAGTTCCAGAAGAGTCGAGAAGGGAAAGACCAATATTGACTGGTATTATCAAAGGTCACTATTAATACTCCCACTGTTTGGCATTCAGTGGCTATTTCTTTTGGCCAAGCTCAATCCTTAGAAGGGAACCTAGGCAGAAGCTTCTGACAGGCCACAATTATCTACTCCCCATTCATTCCTGTGCCAGCCCCTTGTATAAACACTGTGATTTTCCACAGCCTGCTGTGCCCACAGACAGTCCCCAGATGGTAGCCCTGAGCTTTTTACACCTTTCTCTACTGCTGGATGCTAAAGGGACTAGACAATGAACAAATGAACAGCCACACTTCTACTACACAATCCAGGTCTCAACAAACAGACGTTCACACTGGCCAACCAACCTTCCCAGCATTAAAGAATTCTAAATGACACCCCGCGAGCCACCTCAACAGAGGGGTGAATGGGAAAAGTCCACTTTTGCCTCTTCACCCTTTCCCCCACCTTGTCTACACACATCGCAAGCTTCATCAAACTTTCCACAGGCAAAGGGCTTTCCAACCACACAAGCCACCTAACGCCCCAAATGCAGGTTGCCACCCAGGCACTCTGCCCAAATTTGTAAAAGGAGAAGGGAAATAACAAATACCCTACCTCTACCATAAACTGTTCCAAGAAAGAATTTTCTTCAAATGGCTCTGTCTTCAACCGACCTGTAATTAAGAAGAGATAGAGAAAGGAAACATGAGCCTAAGGATGAGCTTCACACCTATCAGATGACAGGGAATGAGAGCCCAGGACTTCTAGGAAAAGAAGTCGGAGACCTGACACCCACAGAACCCTAGGCTGGAGAGAGAAGAAGGGTTGAGGGTATGAGCACAAACAGAAGGAGAAAATTGGGGCAATTAGCAACAATGGGCCAGCAGTGGCATTTGCTTTAGAATACTTTTCTGCCATAATGACAAAGGATGTGCAGAACTTTTCTTCTGAAACTAGAGCTATAGAGGGTCCTCAGCGCTGGAGCCCACATTCTGCTAATACAGTTTTGGAGAGCTGTTGGCCCCTTTCCAAAGTCTTTCCCCCTCATTGTCTAGAACATGTCTGGATTTGGTTATGGCTTCTGCTGGCCACATGGGCCCCAGCCAGGTACCTGAGGCAGACAGAAGGGATATCCAGTATCAAGTCCCCAGCTGCTAAAGTTCCTAGCACCTATCCTTGGAGAGAAAATTTGTCTGTTGTTTGGGACTTTTTGTTTTGTTTTGAGACAAGGTCTATGTACCCCAGGCTAGCTTTGAGCTTACGTGTAGCCAAGGATAACTTCCTGCCCCTACCTCTTGAGTGCTGGGATCATATGTATATACCAACACTCCCATTTATGGAGTTCTAAGGATCAAACCCAGGAGTTGGTGTATGCTAAGCAAGCACCCAACCAACTGATCCACACCTCTAGCTCAAGAAATATTTTAATGCAAATTATACTCCCCTTTTTCTAAGACCCTTAGACTACCTGCTAAGACTACTACTCCCCACCCATCCCTCTAAGAATGCCCTCTTACTTCGGCTCAGCACAGCCCCACTCTCCTGGTAGCCCTGGATCTCTAGGTCCTTCATCCGAAGCAATGTTGCCAGCTCCCTCCCGTGACACTGCAATGCCAGGCTCACACCCATCAGAGGACGGATCAAATGCTGGGAGACCTTGATGAAGAAGAAGTATCAGTTAGCCAGCAGGTACGCACAAAGTATTTTCAAATGCTGCACTAGCTACTAGAAGAAAAATACTCAGGAATAAACATTGTTACAAGAACTTACAATTTCATAGACAAGCAATTCATTTACATGAGCATAAATACAAATACAACAGTTAAATTTACATATTAAAGAGACTCAGAGATTTTCTTTGTGGCCCAGATATGGAATGGGAAAAATTAAACAAGAATAGGGATGGACAGAAAATCTGCAGTTCTGATTTAAAGTAAAAGATACATGAGCCGGAAAGATGGATCAGTGGTCAAGAACACTGGCTGCTCTTCCAGAAGGCATGGGTTCTATTCCTGGCACCCACATGGCAGCTCACAACTGTCTGTAACTCCAGGTCAGGGATCATGTGCTTTCTACTGGCTTCTGCAGGCCCTGCAGGCACACGGTGCACAGACACACATGCAGGAAAGAAAAATCTTAAAAATAAGTCGATAAAAAGAAAAGGATGATGTAGTTGAGAAGAGGGTAGTGCTGACCCAACTCGCAACAGAAGACAAGAGCAGAAGATTCAAGGAATCCTCCAGAAGGGGTGTGGCTGAAACAGCACACCAATGGGAGAAAAAAAAAAAAACACAGAAAGTGAAAAGCAGTTAAACTTCATCTAGATTTGTACTAAGAGCCATTTCAGGGCTGATAAAAGGTCAGAGTTTGAAGCTAGTCCCACAAATACAGCAGAATTTAAAGCCAGTTACCAGGAGACTAGAGTGGGAAGACACAAACCAGCCCACTTCACACAGTGCGGCTACACTGAGCACTCCTACACTGAGCACTCCTACACTGAGCACTCCTACACTGAGCACTCCTACACTGAGCCCTCACTCCTACACTGAGCACTCCTACACTGAGCACTCCTACACTGAGTACTCACTCATACATTGAGCACTCCTACACTGAGCACTCCTACACTGAGTACTCCTACACTGAGCACTCCTACACTGAGCACTCCTACACTGAGCACTCCTACACTGAGCACTCACTCCTACACTGAGCACTCCTACACTGAGCACAGTCACACAGAGTCACGGGAGTCACCTATGCCAGGTGGCCATTAGCCTACGGCTGGGGGAGGTCATCAGTTTCTTTTGCTTCCACCAAGGACATGAACTAAAGGAGACACTAAGTGAAAGGGATGCCCGAGATGAGGGGGTCAGCAAGCTTTTCTCGGAAAGAGCCAGGTAGTCAATATTTTCAGCTTTGTGGCCCACGGAGTCCCTGCCGCAACTACTCAGCTTTGCTGTTGCGGCACGCGAAAGCAGCCACAGACAATATGTAAACAAACGAGGTGGCTGTGCTCCAATATAACTCTACAAAAGCAGGCAGCGGGCCACATTTGGCCTGCAGGCCACAGTATGCTCATCCCTGGCTAGATCTAAAGAGGGGGCATTTCAGACAAGATCCCCCAACACAGGCTTGAAATAAGGAGAAGGTACGCAGTATCCCATCAGAGGCACCAGGCAAGCTCACCTGGGTCAGGACCCCAAGCAATGATTCCCCAGACGCCTGTTTTGCTTCCCATCGAGTCTCTAGAGGAAACGAAAAGCGCAGCTTGTGCTGCAGCTCAGGTTATAAGGAAAAGACTTTTCTGTGTTTCTCTAAAGACTGGTCAGCAGAGAAAAAAGACTGGATGTGGAGGTATGGGTGGGCAGATAAGGGCAGTAGCTTTTTTGTATCAGGATCCAAGAAATGTAGGTGTCCTGGCACAGGGAATAAGACAGAGTCTAGACCAGCTGTAGATAATTTTTACCTTTTTTTGTCACTGGCACACCCCAGCCTGGTACTGCCCCCTATCCTAGGTCCTCAGGAAGGACTTAAGCCTCCAAGAAGTACTGCCCAGAACTCCTGGCTTTAAGACAGATCCTGGGCCTGTGAGACGGTTCAGCAAGCTGCCAAGATTGATGACCTGAATTCAATCCCCCAGACCCACATCGTAGAAGGAGATCTCATTCCTGCAAGCTGTCCTCTGACCTCCACATGGGTATTGTAGCACTCATGAACACACCTAATAATTAACTCAAGACAGTGATTGAAAAAACAAGTATTAAAAAAAATAAGATGGTCTAGGCTCAACTCTATGCCCTAGGAATTATTTTGATAAGTTTGGTCCTGGTCAAGGTAGATTAGAAAAACAGGCAAATAATTGTATGAAAGCCAATAGGGGTTTGGTGGATTGAACTGAAAATAATCATCATTGCTAACCAAGCAGCCACAGTGGCCCTTTGGTGGCACCCCTCAAATAACAGAAACTCTAATGTTAATAACCAGCTTCTCACCATGGTGGGCTGGGAAGCACCACCTTTGAGGTACTAAATATAACAACATGAAACACAGCAAGGAATAGTTTTTAACCAATGCCATCTCTATAGAAATAGGACAGTATGGTCTCCGGCAACCGGAATGATCTACTGGACTGTGACATCTATATAGAAAAAAAATGTTTTTTAATCAGGAAATATTTTAGCTTCCCAAATAATTTCACACCACTCTAAATTCCTGAGCTATAATTAATTTCAAAGTTAGATGAACATTAAAATGATTTCTCTTGGGCCTGAGAGGGTTTCTTTGTTTTTAAACTTATATGAATGCTGGTTAGAAGTCCCCAAAATATCTATTAATGGTCATAAAAAGATTGGTATAAAAATAAAAAATAAAAACAAAAAGGCATGCAATCATGTAGAAAGATCAGTGTACTTCCAAAGGCACAACAAGGAAAAACTATGCAGTGCTTTAGGAAAGGGACACCCCCTTTCATTCATGGAAAGCAAAATAAGAAGACATGTACTTACAAGCCAATTCAGCCTATACCCACTGGGAACTAGGCTCTGAGGCCTCTGCCTTTGAAGAGCTTCCATGATGGGCCAGGAAGTGTGGTAGGTACAATAGAAGTTACCACTCTTCCCCAAAGAGGAAATAATCCCACCCCCTAAATTCTGATTTCCTACAGAATTTTTGTGAGTCTTAGGCAGGAGAGAGCTGGCCCCAGATGAGCTATATCAGATAGTACAGTGAAACCAAGCAGACTGGAGGACCAGGAGACAGATTCTAGTCCTGGATCTGCCAGCATCTCATATGACCACAGCTTTCACTGTCCTTATCCTTTATAAGAAAAAATGAGTGTTAGAACACTTTCCCTCACAGCCCTCTATAATCCTACGGAAATGCTGCACGTGTCCTCTTTTTGAATCATCATAAGTCCATAGTAACGTTGTAACTAGCATTTGATAGATGGACAAATTGAGTCATAAAAATTCTAGCCCTAGGGTTGGAGATTTAGCTCAGGGGTAGAGCGCTTGCCTAACAAGCGCAAGACCCTGGGTTCAATCCTCAGCTTAAAAAAAAAAAAAAAAAATTCTAGTCCTAATCCAAGGTAACATATATGTAATGTAAAGGCAGTAGGGTTGACTCTGAATTTGTCTTCTGGTTGCAAAGCTTGTGTTCTTCCTACCACTAAGAAACTCTGGGGTGTGACCCCTCACAATCATAAGAAACCAAGCCTGTGACAAGTCTGAAAGTGGAAATACAGAATATCCAGGATCATATTAGATGCACACCTGTAATCTCAGTAATGGGAGGCTGGAGCAGGATGACCACAAGTCTGAGGACAGTCTGAGTCAGGCTGTGAAACTCGGTCTCAGAAAACAAACCCAGGGACTGGAGAGATGGCTCAGCGGTTAAGAGCACTGGCTGCTGCTCCTGCAGAGGACCCGGGTTCAGTCCCCAACACCCACATAGTGGCTCACAACTGTCTGTAACTCCAGTTCGAGGAGATCAGATGCCATCTCTGGCCTCTTTGGACACCAGACATGCACATGATGCACATACCTACATGCAGGCAAAATACTCGTACACATAAAATATATAAATCTAATAAAAATTGAAACAAACAGAAAAAGTATGAGGAATAGTTCTATTACATACTAGACAGAACAGACAACAGGAAAAAGGGAGGAGTAAAGAAAAGTTTGCCACGAGTAGAGACAGATGCAGAATCATGAAGCAGAGACCCAGCACCTTACATATTCCACAGTTACTACAGATAATTAAGAACTGTTACGTCCCTTAGAGTTAATAACATGTGACGGCTCGCACCTGTGATCTCAGCATCTGGGAAACAGAGGCAGAAATATTTCAAACTCGAGCTGGGCTACACAGCAACACCCCATCAAAGAGAAAGAAAAGATGGTCAAGAACGTGCCTCAGAGTCTTTGTGTTGAATGCACAAAGCCCTGGGTTCGGTCGCCAACACCACAGAGAACCAGGCAGCACACCTGAACCCCAGGGCTGAGGATGTGGAGGCAGGAAAAGAGAGGTTTAAGGGTCCTTGGTTACACTGTGACTTTGAGGATAGCCTGGACTACATAAGACTGGGGGGGGGGATGAGTAAACAGAAAGCTGATATCAGTAATCGGTAATTGCTTTAGAAGGAAAATAAGAGAGCAGACAGATCCCATTTGTTTGTTTCTTAAACTGTATACTTTAAATGCCGCATGAAATGTTTGTCTTTGGCATGAATTACCCATTCAAAAAAAAGTAAATGAAAACTATCACAAGAATGAGTAACAGACAAAACTTCCAACCGCATGACCTCACAGACACACACACCCGCCTGAAATAGCAGCCGCCTCCATCCCTGATAGTGTCCACCAGCTCCAGCTTCCTCCCTGTGAAGTTCCCTGCAGCCCAGGGGTTTCCCTGGGAGAACAGTCTTCTTCATTTCATGATAAGGACTTTACCTGAACTTCAACTATGCTTGTTAACCAACTGCTCTAAGCCAGTGTCTCCCTGGGGCCAACCAAAACTCATTCTCCTCTAAACACCGCAGCTTCTTTCCCATGACAGCTCCTCGGCTGGAAGGCCACACTAAAATAATTACCTTCGCCATTCACTTTTCCTCTATCATTTTATCGTTACTCCAGTGTTCTTTATTGCCTTTTCGCCCCAGGGCTGGAGTTCCTGGCCCATGCTGAACAAGGGCTCTAACCCTGAGCTAGCTACACCCCTGACTTACTCTGCACTTTTGAAAGAAGAAATTACTAGAGGGAACCTCCAGGAAAGCTGCCTCCCCACTCACACTAGTCTGAACTCGTAGGACTATACGATACCCAAAGAGACTAGCTATCGATAGGGATTCTCAAAGGTTTCAAATGGTTGGAGGCCAGAACAAGCATCATTGAGGAAACAGTGCCCCCTGCTGTCACCTAGAAAAAAAACAGGGGCTTTGAATGACTGAAATTCTGTATGTAAAGTGGGATGGAAGAGTTCTCAAGAAATTCACTCCAAGTCAACAAATGTGAGGGTTAACTACATGACAGGACCTGCGGCTAGCCCTCAGCAGTTTCTTCCTAAAGTCAGTCACAATGGGGCACACCCCTAGCCATTGCTACTTGAGAGACTGAGGTGGCCTTGCCCCCAGGAGTTAGAGGCCAGCCTTGGCAACATCAGAGAACATCCTTAGCTGGGGTACAGTTCAGTGGTAGAGTGCATGCCTAACAAGTGTGAGGCCCTGGGTTTGGTTCCCAGTACCACAAACCAACCAGTGATGAATGAGCAGTTCTAGCACTCAAGTATGGCTTTACAAAGTTCCAGACAAAAAAATAAACAGCAGCAAAGTCCTTTGCTGGCTGAGGAGATGGCTCAGAGGTTAAGGGCACTTGTTGCTCTTCCAGAGGACACAGTTTGGTTCCCAGCAACCACTCTAACTCCAGGTCCAGGAGATCTTCTGGCCTCTCAAGTACACAAACCCACTCACAGGAATACACATTATTAAATATTAAAGATAAAATCTTTAAAAATAAAGAAGTTCTTTGTTCCATCTACAGTCTCCCTCTCTTTTTTGTTTTGTTTTTTGTTGTTTTGTTTTGTTTTGTTTTTCAAGACAGGGTTTCTCTGTGTAGCTCTGGCTGTCCTGGAACTCACTCTGTAGACTAGGATGGTCTCGAACTAGAGATCCACCTGTCTCTGCCTCCCAAGTGCTGGGATTAAAGGCATGCACCACCACCACTTGGTTCCATCTACATTCATTTATCGGTGCCAAACTATCACAACACCTATAGGAAACTTCAAGTAGAAATACCTTGAAGTAGAAACTCGAAAATGATGCTTTTGCAGATGGCGCTGCTGGACAACCTGCAGCTACACCTCTCAAAGAACACTCTGATCACTGAGTGCTACTGAACACAGCGAGCATCATTCATTGATTCTTGAAACTTTATATATAGTTTTAAGAATATATATACACACATATGATATAATTGGTTTAACCATTCACCTCTTGGGTTATTTCTGGCTTGGGAACAAACACAGACACCGGGGCTAGAGAGATGGCTCAGCATTTACGAGCACTGGTTGCTCTTCAGAGGACCTGGGTTCGTTCAGTTCCCAGCATCCACCTGGCAGCTCCCAACTCCCTGCAACTCCAGTTCCAGGAGGTCTGATACCCTCTTCTGGCATCTGCAGGTACCAGACACACATGCGGTACAGAGACAGATATGCAGGCTAAACACATACACACAAAATAAAGTTTTTAAATGCTACAATGAACATTTGGGAAGAAGTCTCTGAGTGGCTCTATGTGGGGAAGGGAGGCTAAGAGAGTTGTTCCTTGTTTTGTGATGCTGTGAAGCTCTGGCTGGCCTAGAACTCACTACATAGCCTAAGCAGCCTCAAACTCCTGGTGCTCTTCTTGCCTCTGCCTCCAGAGTACTGGGATTAAAGGCATGTACCACTATACCTAGCTACTAGACATGTGTTTTCATCACTCTTAAGTAAATATCCAGGAATCGAATGGCTGGATTAAGTAGGGTATACTCAACTTAAAAACAAAAGTTGGGGGCAGGAGAGACGGCTCAGTCAGTAAAGTGCTTGTCATACAATCATGAAGACCTGAGTCTGAAGCTCCAGCACCCACATAAAAAGTGGTGAGCGGTTCGAGGCCATCCTGGTCTACAGAGCGAGTTCTAGGACAGCCAGAGCTACATAGTGAGATCCAAAAACCAACCAAACAAACAAACCGAAAGTGGTAAGCGTCTGTTATCCTACACTACAGAGGCAGACAGGAGGGCTTCTGGGAATTGCTGGCCATCCAATCTAGCCAAATCAGCAAGCTTCAGGTTTAGTGAGAGACTCTGTCTCAAAAAACAAGGCAGAGAAGTAATTAAGGAGGACACCTGAAGCTGGGCAGTGGCGGCACATACCTTTAACCCAGCCTCGTCTACTAGCGAGCTCCAGGACAGCCCGTGCCACACAGAGAAACTACGTGGTGGTTTGACAAAAAACGGCTCCCCAAAGGACTGGTACTGCTGGGGGTGTGGCTTCGCTGGAGTGGGTGTGGCCTTGTTGGAGGAAGCGTGTCACTGTGAAGGCAGACTTTGAGGTTTCATATATGCCCAAGATACTTCCCAATGTCCCAGGCCACTTCCTGTTCCCTTCTGATCAAGATGTAGCCAGCACCATGTCTGCCTGCCTGCCCCCATGTCCCATCATGATGACAGTGGACTGAACCTCTGAAAATATAAGCCACCCCATTAAATGTTTTCCTTTATAAGAGTTACCATGGTCATGGTGTCTCTTCACAGCAATAGAAACCCTCACTAAAACACCCTGTTGGAAAAAAAAAAAAGGTGTGTGGGAGACACCTAAATTTGACATTTGGCCTCTACACATATTCTAACCCACTTGCACATGTACCTGCACACACATACACATGCATTATTCCCCAAACTACCTGTAGTGGTTCGAATGTGATTAGCCCCATAAGCTCATAGGGAGTGGCACTATTAGGAGGTGTGGCCTTGTTGGAGGAAGTGTGTCACTGTGGAGGTGGGCTTTGAGGTCTCCCATGCTCAAGCCACTCCCAGTGTCTCAGTTCACTTCCTGTTGCCTGTGAATCAAGATGTAGGATTTTCAGCTCCTTCTCCAGCACCATGTCTGCTTGCCTCCTGCCATGTCCCCCCATGATGATAATGGACTAGCCTCAGAACTGTAAGCTAGCCCAATTAAATGTTTTCCTTTATAAGTGTTGCTGTGGTCATGGTGTCTCTTCACAGCAACAGACACCCTAAGATACTGTCTGTGTCTTTTTACATTCCCATCAGCTACAGTGGATATTTGGAAGAAATTCAAGACTTCTAGTTTAAGTTTTATAAACTATCTCAAATCCTCAAAGTGATGAAGACGGGATTCAAACAAGATATACTAAATCCAAAGTCAGTTTCTTTCTTTCTTTCTTCCTATTTTTCTTTTGGTTTTCTATGTAACAGTCCTGGCTGTCCCCAGAACTCTCTGTTTACCAGGATGGCCTTGAGCTCACATAGACCCACCTGCCTCTGCCTCCTGAGTGCTGGGAATAAAGGCATTCACCATGCCCAGCAGTTGGTTGGTTTTTGAGACAGAGTATCATGTAGCTCATGCTATACTCAAAGTCACTATGCAGCTGAGGATGGCCTTGAACTCATGATCCTCCTGCGTTTATCTCCCTAGTGCTATGATTACAGACATGTACAATCATACCCAGCTTTGAAAATGTGTCTTTTTGTTTTGTTTTGTTTTTTGAGACAAGAGCTCTCTATTATGTAGTTCTGGCTGTTCTGGAACTTGCTACATAGACCAGGCAGGCCTCAAACTTAAGTGCTTGGATTAAAGGCATATGCCACCACACCTGGCTGAAAACTTGTTCTTAAATTTATTATTAATTATTAATAAAAGTTCTTAGGGCATTAAAGCTGCAAGCAAGAAGAAGGCATGATCCTCCTAGTCTATAAAAGAGGGCTTTGAAGTTCACTAGACTAATGTAGAGTTCAAATTCTAGTCATGAATAAGCTGGATGGCTTTGGGCAAATTACTTTCAATCTTGGTTTCCTGTTCTGAAAAATGGAAATAATAATATCTATCTTGTAGAAAAATCATAAGGACAAAAAGAGGAGAAAATGCTTAGAAAAGTATCACACTTCACTCTGTTATCAAAGTGGTCTTGATAAGTCACAACTTGGAACTATTTTTTTTATTTTTATTTTTTAAATTATACTCATAATATTCATTAATTACACTCATGATATTAATCACATTTGTGGTATTCATAGATTACATTTGCAGTATTCATTCAATTATATATATATATATATATATATATTTTTTTTTTTTTTTTTAATTTTAAATGCCGAATGTCATTTATTGAAGGAGGGAGGAGGTCTTAAATACAGGCTTACAGCACAATGGGAGAACCCCGGAGGGCAGAAGTTCGCTACTGATGTTTTACAATCTTGCATCTAAGCTGTTAACGCCCATTATGCAGGATACACAGACAAGAAACTTCCCTTAAGCATTCAGGAGGGTAGAACCTGGCAGGGAATTAGCATAGGGAAGATATCAAGGTCAAGATCCGCAAGCAAGGCAACAGTTACCCAAAACGGGAGCCAGGGACTTACAGGTCCCCCTTTTATTAAATAATGAGCTTCTGACTTGGGTTGCGTGGGATGTCAGCAGGTCACCTTACCCGTCATGGAGACGCCTGCCCAGGCCCCACAGGTGCTCTGTCTTAGGTTGGTGAGCGCCCCCCAGGCATTACCCATCTCTGAATACTCATTATCATACAGGTCAAACCACAACTTGGAACTATTAAAGCCTCTGCTTTAAGCCAGGTATGGTGAATTCCAGCATTTAGAAGCTGAGGCAGGAGGATTGCTTCAAGTTCAAGGCAAGCCTGGGTTCTACAGTGATTTCAGGGCAGCTAAGGCTACATAATAAGACTCTCAAAAAAAAAAAAATCAAGAAAAGTGGAACTGTATCAGGCAAAGATGGGCAGATCTCTGTGAGTTCCAGGCCAGCCAGGGCTACAGTGAGACCCTATCTCAAAAAATCAAGAAAACCCAGGGATATACTCCGTAGAGTGCTTGCCCAGCACAAATCCCTGGGTTCAACCCCTCAGTACTGCCTAAGCTAAGCATGGTGGTGGATCTGTAACACTCGGGTGAAAGAATGAGGTAGTCCTAGAATAGCCTAGCATACATAAGATCCTGTCATTAAAATAATAACATTGGATGAAGTCACAAAATAAAATGTGAAGATCCAAACCCTGTTTTGCAAGGCAAGGAAGCCGATATCAGTTAAAAATCCCCAAAGCCTCTGATCTAGTCAGGGAGTGTTTTTTTTTTTTTTCTCTCTCTCTCTTATTAGGAAAGAATTTCAGCCAGACAGCAGTTTAATCCTGCTTTTATCCCAGCACACAAAGGCAGAGGCAGGTGTGATCTCTGTGAGTTCAAGGCCAGCCTGGTCCACAGAGTGAGTTTCAGGACAGCCAACACTACACAGAGAAACCCTATCTTGAAAAGAAAAAAAAAGAATTTCAGGAAATATAAGGGCACCCCGATCTTTACCTGAAGCAGCTGGGATCCCCACCTGCAGCCTTATCTAAATTGCACTTACCAGTGAAGAACTAGCTGGAGTACAGTGGAAATGCCAATTGAAGGGGAGACCAGACAGCTCACTCCGCACCCGAAGAATCAGAGTCTCTGCTACCCGATCACAGGAGAAGGTAGCTTGGCTAACGTGAGGAGGATCTTTAAACAACGGGACAAGCACTTCCTCCAGATGACGGAGAAAGGCTGATGGGGGAGCAGTTAGGCGCTTGTTCAGCTCCTAGAGAGACAGAGTGGGGGCGTTAAAAGGCAACTCCTAAAAGGCAGGGAGCAAAGGGGAACCCATGAAGACAACGGGCAGGAGAGGAAGGGAAGGCAAGGGGAAGGCATGGCAGCAAAATGAAGACAAGAAAAAGAGCTGCGAAGACCGACTAGCCTGCTCCGCAGCTCTGTCCTGGGGAAGAACAATGTACTGAGGGCCTGAATACATCATACGACAGAGATGACAGTGTGCATTATTGTTCATGCAACGTCAGTCTCTCACGCACTCTCTCTCTCTCTTGCTCTCCAGAAATGTTTCAGATTTCTGAGTTTCTTAGATTTTGGAATATATGCATAGATTTTTCACCAGTTGCGTAACTCTAACCCCAAAACCCAAAATCTGAACTGATCTAAAATCTACAACTTTTTGAATGCTTGAGTATTTAGGATGTAAAAAGTTTCATACCTTAGAGCAATTCAGATTTTGCATCTTTAGGATAGAGATGTTAAGCCGATAATTGTTTCAAACCAATTCAGCCCTCCTTGCCAATGTATAGATAGACAGGTTGATGATATTAATGTCCTATGGCCAGCATACCACACCACAGTGATACCTCTCTTCACACTTATATTCTTACCTTGGCTCGCTGGCTGACCACAAAAGTATCCGCCTGTTCATGCCACACCTGTTGAAGATCTGAAATCAGCAAGGCATAGCCCTGCTTGGTGACAGACGCCTTGGCCAAGAGTGAGTTCTCAGCAAGTTGTAGCCACGCCCATGGCTGCATCAACAGGCCTTGCTCTAGTTCCTCCATCTGCAGAAAAGTCCTAATTTAGCACAGTGCCTCCAGGAAATTCAACCCCCAAGAGGACCACTCACAATACCATGTCAACTGAAATCGTGTGAAAACAGTGTAAAACAGAGGCATGAAAGCATACACATACACCCCATCCACCTCTACATAACCAGTCTAACTACCCCTTGACAACTGACCTCAAATTTATTTAGAATCTGGGGCTGGAGAGATGGCACAAAGGTTAGAGCACTGTTTGCTTTTCCAGAGGACTGGGATTGAATTCCCAGCACTCACATGGCAGCTCACAACCATCTGTAACTCCAGTTCCAGGGGATCTAATGCCCTCTTCTGGCCTCTTCAAGCACTGCACATGTAGTATCTGCATACATGCCAGAAAAAACTCTCATACACATAAAATAAAAATAAATAAAATATTTTTTAAGATCAGAATATTTCTTACAATAAGTTCCTAAAGAATAGAAAACCTGTCTTTACCAGGTGTGGTGGTGCATGCCTGTAATCCCAGCATTGAAAGATGGAGGCAGGGAGTTCAGGATTCCCAGGCCAGCTGGGGATACACGAGACAGACTCAACTAGGTGTAAAAGGAGGAAAGGAGGAAGAAAAAGGGAACAAAGGAGGAAAGAGGAAGAAAGAGCAGATCTCTTTCTTCCATAGTGTTTAAATAGCATATTGATGCATTTAATATAATATGAAAACCCAAGCCAATCCTGTTGAATCTTTACTTGGATCCTATATGTGTGATGCTATCCTTCCAAGAACTTTAAGAAGGAAAAGAATGACTCTTGTCTTGAAAAAAAAATTGCCAGGGCGGTGGTGGTGCACACCTTTAACTATAGCACCTGGGAGGCAAAGGCTGGTAGTTCTCCAAGTTTGAGGTCAGCCTGGTCTATAGAGTGGGTTCCAGGACAGCCAAGGCTACACAGAGAAACCCTGTCTCATTATTTTCATCTATAAATACAAAGTGAAGTGCCAGGTGAAAACTTAAGACTACAAAGAAAATAACGAAATTCCTGTTTAAATCTGATATAACAGTCATTTCCAACTCAGCCGAAGCCATCGGTCTTCCGAGCTTTCAAAGCACTGTCTCATGGCACTCCTTAATTCGCACTGTAATTAACAGGTAGAACATAAATGTATAGAGTCAGAAAGGCTGCATTTACGACAGGGATCCTTTAAGATCGTAGAACCGAGTGACATGACTGCCATCTTGGCCCAAGCATGCGCGCTGTGTGTGATATCTGCACAGTGATGAAACCGCCTCATAACACAGTTCTCAAAAACGTATGTCCATTTCAAGTGACGCCCAACTGCATACATGGTGGTTATCTGCAGCAGCCTTGGAACCGTCTGTGTTGAGATGGTTATTTCCATCACGTGCTGTTCCAGCAGGGAAGACTGGTCTTGGAATAGTTAAAGAGTCTTCACTGGGCAAGAGTTTACATTGGAAAAGTTTAGAAATACAAATGAAGTTGCCAAACCCTCTAATTTCCCTTATAGGCACATCCTGGCATGCACTCTAAAAGTCACCAAAATTGAGTTTATTGGCCTAACTGGTCCTTCCTTAAGTCTCGAAGGTCAAAACCCACAAGTTAATGTTTTGTCTGAATGGGAGGAAGCTGTTTAATGTGGCCAGGGACAGCTTGCCCTATAAAAAAAAAAAAAAAATGTGTAAAGCATTCAGCACCAGACCCAGGCTGGCTGCTCCCTGCCACTCAGCCTGGACTGAGGTAAGCTTAACTCGGTGAGTCAAGCATGATGAGGCATGCACACAGGAAGCTGAGGCAGGAAGGATCTTGATTTGGAGACCAACATAGCAAGAGCCTCTCAAACAAAACAAAACAAAACAAAAACTCTCAAAAAAAACACACAAAACAAACAAACAAACAAACAAACAAAGAAAAAACACAAAACTCTGTGGTATAATGGATTGGGGCCTGAGATCATCTCCAGCGTGGTGGGAGAAGGAATCTAAGTCCTCTAGGTTTTACGTTCCCCAGTCCAAGTTGGTCTTCAAAGAAGACGTTAACCAATTTCACCGGTGTGATCGTCTTTTAACAGTGAGAAAGTGAAGTTGCAAGAAGTTCTGTCATTCGGCCGTGGGTGCTCCTCAGGACAGTTCCTACAACACCCTGCAGAGGGCAACAAGGCCCCACAGACCATGCGGTGGGCCCACGCCCTGTGCCACCAGAGAGGGCCAACCTTAGACCCTGCAGCCAGAGGCCACCCCGGGAGCGCCCTACGTAGGGCGTCCATGCACCACTCCTGCAGGGCCTTGGTCGCCCGCCTCTCATTTTTAAAGCACCCGAAGCATGCACGTATGGCTCAGGACCCTAAAGGGGTAACAAAGCTAATTCAGCCCAATGGGCCGAAATGCCAGCCAGCTAGTGATTAGGAGCCACCCGTGAAGACTGACGCCGAAGGGGGATTGCGCACGCGCAGGACCGCCCACTCCTGGAGGCCTGCCCCAAAGCCCGGGCTGCGCGCGGTCCCTTCTGGGAAAAAGCACCCGGGTAGGGGGTCACCGTGAAAGTTCTTCTTGGCTTTTCGGTGTCCGGCCGGACCCAGATCGCGGCTTTGACTCGAAACCGATCCAACCTACCGTCAGCGGCTGCGGGAGCTCCCACCCTCCTCACGGCAGGCCTGCCCTCGTGCGCAAACTGAAAGGCCTAGGGTAGAGGCCACCCCCCCCCCACTCGGGAAGGCGGAGTCTTGGGATGGGGGCGGAGCCAAGACCTGTGGTGGGCGTGGACCCGAAAACCCACTTGTCAAGACCACTGGCAACCCTGGGGCTTTCCTAATTCCTTTCCAGTCGAAAGGAAATACTGCTTCCTCCTTGCCCCCTCATCGTTATTTTCGTCTGTATTATAGACTATCTTCTGCTTTACATTTTAGTTACTAATTTAAACCTTAAATACAGGGAGAGGGCAGGGACCCTGTCATATTCATGTCTGTGGATGCAGGGCCTTGCTCGTGGGAAGCACTCGATATAATATTTGAACGCTAGAGTTCATTCAAGCGGCATTGACAGTCCACAGGCAAAAATCTCATTTATTCACTAAACCCATGCCCCCTGCTTCTGAACACTTTAGCCTGATTAAGAGGAGGAAAGGCAGCCCATTCTACTGGGAAATGGTGCGTCTAGGTGGGCCACGTACACCTTCTCACTGGGAGAAAGTATTGCCTTGAAGGCAAGAGACTCCAGCAAGCTGGGAGTTACTGCTAAACTAATAAAGACAAAAATGGTGCTCTTGGTAATTACTGGGACCTAAACCCTTCTTTGCTAGTTGTAGGGCATGACTCTGACTCAGAGTTAGGCAACAAGTCGGCCATCTCTTCGGTCTCAGAGGGCCCTCCTTCCTCATCCTCAGAGTCTTCCGGCATTGGACAGAGGCAATGGAGAGGCTGTGGGATGCAGGAACACAGGTTTTGAATGGGTAAAGGAGGCCCATACTCTTGAGCAGCCTTCTCCCTGGACTTCTGAGTTTCTTGGCCAGTGAAAGAAGTCGGCAGCCTTTGACCTAGGCCTCGCTCAATCTGTGTACCTGCAAAAGAGGGATTGGTCAGGCTGGAGGGATAGCTCCCCAGTTAAGAGCTGGTACTACTCGTACGGAGGACCCAAGTTCCGAGTCCCAGCATTGATATCAAATGGCTTACAAACTGCCTGTAACACCAGGTCTGGAGGGATATGAATTCATATGCATATCCCCACAGACACACATGCATACACATAATTTAAAATGAAAATAAATCCTTAAAAATAAGTAAGCTGGGCATGGTGGAGCACGCCTTTAATCCCAGCACTCGGGAGGCAGAGGCAGGTGGATCTCTCTGTGAATGCGAGACCAGCCTGGTCTACAAAGTGAGTTCCAGGACAGCCAGGGCTCTGTTACACAAAGAAAACCTGCCTTGAAAAAATAAAATAAGTGCAAGGAGGGATTAGTCTGGTCATTACCCAACTCAGGGAGTAATGACTTCCCAGCCACTCCCCTAGGACCTAGTCCCAACTTACCAGAAATGGTGTTTTCTAGAAGAAATCCCAAAAGACCAGCTAGAAAAATGGGTTCTGCCAGCAATGAACGCAGGAACATATCCAAGGGGCTCCAGCCTACAAAGGGTTGGGGCCAGGCAGGAAAGTAACTAATACTGTCCAAGGCAATGTATCTTCCTTTTCAGACCTAAACTAAGTCTTGGACCAGGGACAGGCTTCACTAAGCCATCATTCCATCCCACTTTGTCCCTCTACAAACTCTATTTCCCATACTCAGGCCCTTCCCATAGGATCCCTTCTTAATACCATGTTTTCTAAGCACCCACACACCCTCCAGATACCCTTTGTCCCAGGCTCCCTTTCTCTGGACAGTTTGGCATTAAAAAGCCCCAGTCTCTCCCACTTCTGACCTTTGGTGCTTTAGGCTGAGCCTCGAAACTTCAATCCTGCTAACACTTTGGACTGGATAATCCTGTTATAAGGAGCTGTCCAGTGCTTCAAAGGATGTTTAACAACCTCTGTAAGCACTGAATGCCTGTAACAATCCTTTTTCTTACTGGATGTGGTGGCACATGTCTTTAAACCCAACACTTGGGAGGCAGAAAGACTCTGTGAGTTTGAGGCCAGCCTGGTCTACAAGTTCCAGGATAGCCTAGACTAATACACAGAAAAACCCTGTCTCAAAACAAGCAAACAATTTTTAAAAAATCCTCTTTCTCCCCATTTCTGACATCCAAAAAAATGTCTCCAGACATTGCCAAATGTTCCCCATGGAACAAAATCACCCCCAGTTGAAAACCACTGCTCTAGACAACCATGCTGTTTGCAGCTTTCAGGATATGCTACTTCTGTCCCATAATCCTATTTTCTATCTATGATAGAAATGTGATCAAGAATGATCTTATCAGCTGGGCGGTGGTGGCACA
This sequence comes from Peromyscus eremicus, assembly GCF_949786415.1. Lineage (NCBI taxonomy): Eukaryota > Metazoa > Chordata > Mammalia > Rodentia > Cricetidae > Peromyscus > Peromyscus eremicus. The sequence goes on along the minus strand of NC_081429.1, from coordinate 36,517,686 downwards.
TGCCTTTAATCCCAGCACTGGGGAGGCAGAGCCAGGAGGATCTCTGTGAGTTTGAGGCCAGCCTGCTCTACAGAGCAAGATCCAGGACAGGCACCAAAACTACACGGAGAAACCTTGTCTCAAAAAAAAGAAAATGAAAAAAAAAGAAAGAAAAGAATGATCTTATCAGCTGTCCATGTGGCTTACATCTATAATCTTGTCACTTGGGAGTCTGACGCAGGAGGATTGCCAAAAGTTTGAAGCCAGTCTAGGTTCCAAAATGAGACCCTGTCTCTCATACACGTAAATGGCCCTTTGCCAAGAATGTTTGTTTCAGTTTTTCCATCCTCAAAGACCAGTTCGGTTCTACTGAATCACCTCAGACAGAAGCTATTCTTGTCATTGAGTACCACAGGTCCTTTGTTTTTGTTTTTGTCAGGGTCTCTCTATGTACCCCTGAGTGGCCTGGAACTCACTGTGTAGACTATTGGCCTCAAATTCAGAGATGCCACCAGCTTGCTGAATGATGGGATTAAAGGCATGATCCATCATGCCCTACTCACAGCTCTTATCTTAACCTGCCTGGTTATATCCCTAACAAATCACCTCTTTCCTAACACTGTACCACCCAGAGGCACTTTTGTGTCTTGACCTAGTTAGCTTGTTTTAAAAAGGTGTTTAGGGGAGGTATTTTGTAACTTGTTAGCTTTAACTGTTAACTTGTCACTGCCTAGGGTCATCTGAGAAGAGAGTCCCAGTTGAGGAATTGCCCAGATCAGATTGGCTTGTGAGAAGAGTCTGTAGGGGACTGACTTTCTTGGTGTGATTGATTTAGTAGGGCCTGGCCCACCATAGGCAGTACCAACCCTAGACGGGTGGTCTCGAACTGTATAAGAGAGTTAGCTGAGCAGAAGGCAGCATCGTCCATGGTTCCTGCTGTACTTCGTTGGCTGTGAAGTGAGTCCCTTGTTTGGAGGTAATGCCACGTAGATTAGTAAGCAGGCCTGTCTTCAATGTCTGCCTTAAGTTCCTGCCATGGTTTCCTCAACGATGGAATGTGATCTGGAACTGTTAACTGAATAAACCTTTTCCTCCCCTACGTTGCCTTTGGTCTGAGTGCTTTACCACAGCAACAGAAATAAAACCAAGACACAAAAGCACAAAAAAACGGGAGCACGGGGCTCAATGAGCATTTGTTAAATAAATGAATAAAGTGCATACAAAATCCCATTGTGAGACCAAGAATTCAGAAAGCCTAAAGCAGTGGTTCTCAACCTTCCTAACGCTGCGACCCTTTAATACAGTTCCTCATGTTGTGGTGACCCCGACCACACAATTATTTTCATTGCTACTTCATAACTGCAGTTTTGCTACTGTTATGAATCGTAATGTAAATATCTGTGCTTCCTGATTGTCTTAGGTGACCCCTGTGAGAGGGTCATTTGACCCCCAAAGGGGTCATGACCTACATACAGACAGATTGAGAGCCACTGGCCTAAAGCCTCAACCTACTCCTTTTTTTTTCTCCACCCCACTTACCTGTGTTGAGCAGGACCGGGGCTGCCCGGAGCCACCTTGGCAGAAGCAAGGCCATGAAAATGGAGAAACCCACGATGAAGACATTTCGTCCAGAATCAATGTCAGCCAGGTGGAAGCTGGAGAATCCAGCAGACAGAACTACAGCCTGGGTCACTCCCAGGACCCCACCTGCCTCGTACAGAAGAAAACAAAGCAGTGGGACGAGGGCAAAGTTCAGGGTTTGTCGGACAGGCAGGTTGTCACGAGAAAAGATAACCAACAGGCTTGTTTCTGGTTCTGCAAGAGACTCAGTCCGACTGAGAAAACAAGAGCATACATCCGTATCCATTCAGAGAAGCTATTTAGAAAGAACTGGCACCAGCCTAGCCAACTGGTTGGGCCAAATAGTATTCTAATACCTGTCTTCACATCTATTCACTCACCAAGCACAGGCAGTGGGATGTTGGTGAAGAGCTGAGCCAGCCTTGGGGAGAGCCCAAGCCCCATGCAGAACAGCCCCACAAGGTGGGCTACTCGCCGTGAACCGGTCTGCATGAAGAAGAGACACTAGAATTCACAGCCAACTCCTTGGACTATACCAGATCTTTGCCTGGCCCACTCCATTTCATCCTTCGTATCCCAGCTTAAGTGTGACCCTTCTAAGCATCCTGGCCACTCCATCCAAAGGAACCTCTTTGCTCAGCCCATACACCGTGGCTTTCGTGACAGTGTTTACTGCTCTCAAATTATGCTGTATACTTCCTTTTTTTGCGAAGTTCCCAAGAGAACAGGGCTTTCTCTGATTCATTCTTCACTATAACGAGCTTTGGCGGAGCTCCCAATTCACCTGGCATACCGATTTCCTGTTTCTCTACCTTCATAGCATTTAGCACATCTAGGCACCTCCCTCAGTGAACTGCCTGCCTGCGAGCTGGCCCAGCTGACAGTCAACCACTATGAGCTCCTGCCCCTGTACTGCCAATCCCCTCGGTGCTGTCTCAGATCCACGTACCTGGAAAAGACTCACTGTGCCTACGTTAGGGAAGCTGGATGCAGTGCCCAGGGGACTCCCCAGCAGCCCCGCCAGCACACTGCCCAGCCCCTCCAGGCTCAGCCCCCGACTGCAGGCATGTGCTGGTGGAGAAGACAGATGCAACAGCTGGCCACACAGGGCATAGCAGCCCAAGGAGCTGGTGGAGGTTGCCAAAGCCATGGCGATTCCCGCAGCCAGGGCTCTGGGCGTCAACAAGGGCCAATCCCACTCACCTGAGGAAGAAGAGGGAGTCATCTAGAGACCAGACTCAAGCCTGGAGCATCCCTTTGCCCCTAAATGTCTGTACCATAAGAATCCCAGATGCTCCAGCTTTTCAGGATAATACTGTGGGGCAAAACCACTGAACTCTACAGACCCTTCTCTTCACTATGATCTACCAGGTTGGTTTGACACTCAGTTCTGTTCTAGTCCCATTTCCTGTCACATTCCACATTACTTCACATTAGCCTTGTTTTGGGCCCTGGCTTTGCTGTGTTCCTGACAACCACAGGGCCCTTGCACGTGCTGTTTACCTAGCATGCTGTTGTCTCCTGCATCCTGTCCAACTAGCTCCTACTCTCTCCACCTCTTACATCTCATCTCACTTCTTCAAGGACTGTTTCTCCCACCACATTCAAGTGTGGTGATGCATCCCTGTAATTACAATGCTCGCAAGGTACAGGGAATTTAAGGCCATCCTTGGCTACAATCGCAAGTTCAAGGTCAACCTGGGCTATGTGAGATCTTGTCTCAAAAAAAAAAAAAAAGAAATGTAAGAACTGGGGGATGGGGCGGAGTGCTGTGAGAAGCTGTCTTCGGGACATGACAAGGCCATTGCACTCAAGACGTCACAGCAGCCACAGTCACCTGCACAAGACCTGTACAAGACCAAGCCATTCAAGAGTCCAGCATGGAAGCATGAGTGAGGTAAAGGTTCATGAGGCTTCACCCCTAGATGAGGAGCTATATTAGGTGATAGCTGCTGGGGTAGGGACCATCATGTTTCTTCAGAGGTGTAGACCCTAGTAGGCTGCTGCTGGGGTAGGGACCGTCATTTTTCTTCAGAAGTGTAGACCCTAGCAGATAGCCCCATACCCATGCACATCCAGGCATTACTAATCCGACTCAGTGAATCTTTTTTTTTTTTTTTAAGGACATGCAGATGGGATGGGGATGTATTGGGGACAGTGGGAGGAAGAGTTGGATATGATCAAGATACATTGTATACATGTATGGAACATGTCAAGAAATAATTTAAAAAGAAAAAAATCTAAATAAAAAAACCCACTTCTCTCAACCCCGTTAATAGCATCAAATTCCCCATTATTTCCTCTCACCACAAATCCTAGTTTTATGTAGGTCCATTTACTATGATGACAATTGCACATTACTTAGTTGCTTATTTGGTTCCTATCGATATACCCCTAGTTGACTGTCAGCTCCGTGAAGCAGACATTATTACTCCTGTGTTCATCATTACGCCTACCGTGTGCTTAGGGCCCCATCAGAACTCACCCAGCCATTGTTAAACTATTCCATGAAGGGCTGAAGTGGAGTTCAGTGCAAGGCCCTTGCTGAGTGTTCTGCACAAGGTCCTAAGCTGATTGATCCCCACCACCATGACAAACGAACATGAGTGACAAAAATCTCACATACGCTGACTCCAAGGCAGTAACTCTACAGTTTACCAACAGAGGTGTCCACAGGGGCTGAGAATGTAAACTTGTTCATTGGTCACGGATGTCAGGAGTAAGCAATGGGGTGGAGAGTAAGGATACATGGTATAACATCTCCCGATTCTAACCCAAATAATGCACCTGCAGTGAAGGGGGGGGGGAGCAACCCCTCAAAATGGCGGTTTCTCCATCTGTGTTTTGAGAAAACACAGATTTTATTCAGAAGTAAAAAATGAGCTCCATGAAATCATTTGTGTGACTTTTTTCTTTTTGAAACAGGGCCTCATGTAGCCCAGGTTGGCTTCAAACTCAATATGTAGCTGCAGATGACCTTGAATTCCTGCTCCTCCTACCTCCACTTTCCAAGTATTGGGATTATAGATGTGTGCCACCTCACCTGGCCGAAGTCTATGAAATTGTGAGTGCAGAGAAATAGAAGCCTTGATTTGAGCGAGAGAATGGAAACAGGGAAAACCTACCTGGGTGAGGCAGCCAAAACCATGGTGCCTCAGTGGGGTCTGAGAGCTGCAGGGGGATGACACTCAGACCCAGAAGGGCAGAGATGATCCACACACAGGCCACAGGGGTAAGCACCTGAAGGGTAATAATGAGATGGACAAGAGCTCCCTCCTCTCCAGAACCTTCTGAGTCAGCCTGCGTGGGGTCACCAGAAACTCAGAAATAGGGGACCAAGGGAACATTCCAGGTCGACCCCACACACTTTTGTCTGTTTCAACGATTTTGTTTTATTTCTGAGATAGGGTCTCTCTGTAGCCCTGGCTATCCTGTAACTCTCTATGTAAACCAGGCTGGCCTCAAGCTTACAGAGATCTGCCTGCCTCTGCCTCCCGAGTGCTGGGATTAAAGGCGTGCGCCACCACGCTTTGCTCAACTATTTTATTTTTATTTTGTTTGTGTATGGGGGAGCGGCTGGAAGGCCGGAAGAGGGACTTGGCTTCTGGAGCAGGAGTTACAGGCAGTTATGAGCCACCCACATGTGTGGTGAGAGCCAATACGGTTTTTTTGTTCATGTATTTCAGGCTGGGCTGAAAATTCCTAAATAGCAGAACTTGAACTCCTGAATCCTTCTGCCTCCACCTGCCCAGTGTGGAATTACAGGTATGCACCCCCTCACCTGGCTATGCACATCAGCCAGCCCTTCTCACTTCATCTGCCCAGAGCCCCCACATACCGAAAGGAGTCGGAAGACAGGCATATAAATGGGAGTTGAAGAAGAAGTTGAAGCTGGCCTCCAGGAGCACAGGGGTACCTGGCAGGAACCTAAGTGCTGAGAACATACCACCATGAGCAGGATGAGCCTAGGAAAGAGAAGGAGCTTTGCAGGTCTGAAGCATCAGAATCCTGAATGCGGGCAATGCAGGGGAGCAGACTATTATAAAAGGAGACCCCAAGGAAGAAACTCCTCATGGAAGGGGTAGGGAGGTACCCTGAGGTACCATAGCACGTGACTATGAATATCAGGAAGACTACATGAATTCAAGGAAAGCCTTGGATTCCAAATCTCAAACCTCTATCCCTGCCCAGGTAGCTGTGGAATCTGATAAGCCAGAAGCTCAGTCTTCCCGAGGTCTGCACACCCACTGGGTACCATCCCACACCTCTCGGGACTCACTTACAGCAAGGCCAGGCCCCAGTGAGCGGAACAGAACTGGGCCACCTCCTTGTGGGCAGAGAGCCCTGCTACAACCAGGCTGGGAGCCAGCACCAGTGGCCCACAGAAGGGGAACACACGGCCAGGCACCCCTAGAAGTCCTACTGTGCCCTGCAGCAGCCCGGATACCACCACTGCCCCCGACACCTGATGGAGCAGAGGAGAGGATGGAGAGAAGACTTTCTGTTCAACCAAGTTGACTTCAGCCTGGAATTTCTTTTCTTTTTTTTAAAAAATAATTTATTTACTTTCATTTCATTTGCATTGGTATTTTGCCTGCGTGCATGTCTGTGTGAGGGTGTCAGATCTTGGAGTTAACAGACAGTTGTGAGATGTCATGTGGATACTGGAAATTGAACCCGGGTCCTCTGGAAGAGCAGTCGGTGTTCTTAACTGCTGAACCATCTCTCCGGGTCCAGCCTGGAATTTCTAACTAATTCCAAGGATAGGCTCCTGCCTCGCTCCTTCCCCATAGCATCAGTGTCCGCATAATGGAAGTAAGAATGTCGCCCTGCTGGGACCATCCAGTCCTTCTGCTGTCTTTTTCCAGGCACTCACCTCTCGGAGAGGAGTGTTCCAGAGCTCCAGGCCACGGCAGCTTGTCGAACTACACAGGCGCAGTGAGAGAGAGACTGGAAGTTTGGGGTACAGAGAGGTGTAAATGGAATGGAGACTCAGTGCTCTCCTGTCCCAACTGATGCCTGGTGTGGCGCCCAAGACCTCTCTCTCTCTCTCTATGATGCTCAGCTACAGAACTAACCACCCAACCTCCAGCCAGCTCGTACTTCCGCCACTAGCCTGTCTTGACTTTGTACTTACTCACCATTTCCAGGTGTCTTGGTGGTCAGAGGTAGCTTCTGGTTTGTCAGCACCAGCGCAGGGATAAGGAATTCTAAGGATGGAGCCTGGACTAGAGGCAGCCTGAAGGAACAGCAGCCCCATCAGGTTTGGAAACGTGTGATTCCCTTAAGTCTCTTTCTGGGAGCCTACGCCTCCCTCTCTCACAGGAGTGCCCCTCACCTGCTGCCCATCCAAGTTTGCAGGACCGTAGACACACCGCAGGAAAAGAAACTGGAAGCCAGGAGCTGAGCAGGCGAGTATGAGAGCCCCCCTGGGGGAAGACTGTGGAGCAGCAGTAGGTGGGAGGCACAGAGCAGAGATGCCAGGACCAGGAAATGCTGCGGATAGTGTAGAGGGATGAGCCGCAGAAGTACCTATCCGTGGGTTTCTCACGACTCATTGACTCCCTCCAAATACCCATCTCAGCCAGCGCCTCTACCTCCTACCTGCAGAGCCAGAAGACAGCTGAGGCCCCAGGTGGAAGGCCCACACCGAGAGGCCCATGAATGGGAGGAGGGATTCTGGGGAGGGGGCAGCAGTGGTGGCAGGGGAGCAGGGGCATCCTGGGAGCCCACAGGTAGGAGTGGGATAGGATGGAGAGGTGATCGGCTCATCCTGCCCTGACTTGATTGTGTCTGGGCTGCCCTGGGCTAGCTGATGAAAGTAAGAGGTCAGAGTGTGAGCGGAGTGCGCTGGCTGCTGTGGGGAGGGGCTGGGGGGTGTCAATGAAGCGGAGAGAGAGAAATAAGGGCTTGGGAGCAGGACATGGCTCTTTCACCTTTGCCCAGCTCTTGAGCAAATTCCATCAGCCATTAACCTAGCAGCTGAGTTCTGGACCCCTCCCTCAAGAATTCCCAGCCATATCCCCTGCTTCTAGACCAGGCTCTGGAAACAGGAGGGTTAGGGGAGACCTGTCAAGATAGCCTGAAGAAATTTTGCAAACTACCTCTTACTATCAGCATTCAGCATCATCTATTAGGTACACATTCCTCAACCAAACACGGACATGCCCTGGATCAGTTCAAAACAAAACTCATGCATAATGCCCACATCAGCCAGGTGGTGGCACATGCCTTTAATCCCAGCACTCCCAGAGAGGCAGAGCTCTGTGAGTTCGAGGCCAGCCTGGTCTACAGAGTGAGCTCCAGGACGGGCACCAAAACTACACAGAGAAACCCTGTCTCGAAAAATGAAAATAAATAAATAATAAGATGCCCACATCCCATATGACAATGACCACTACGTAAAACGCACTCACTGTAAAGCAAAAGTAATCAATAGTAATGTGTATTTCAAAATGTGGAAGTTTGGGCACAAATAAACCAGAAGAAATGGAACAGTCTGCCGCCCGCACCCATAAACAAGATCACTATGGATGTGATAGCTACACTGCCAGTCAGTGACATTTAATGGGAATTCAGACGTCATAAGCAGGATTGACATTGGTGACCAGGTTTTCTAAAATAGTGAGCAAACTTTTGGCAAAACATTGAACAAAGTACACATTTACTTTACATGGAAGTATAATTCCCTGAAAATTATGTTTAAATTTTTTTTTTTTTTTTTGAGATTATATCCTCTCTGCCTTCCCTTTCCTTCCTGGAAACCCTCCCAGATACCCCTCTACCTCACTTTTCAAATTCATGGCCCTTTTATTATTATACAAATATATGTACATCCACATATGTATTACTAACTATAACCTGCTCAGTCTGTATAGTGTTACTCATAGGTGTGTTTCCAGAACTGACCATTTGGTATTGGATAACCAATTGGTATGCCATTCCCTGGGGGAAGACTTACTCCCATTCCCAATATTCCTTTGTTGCATTCAATTCTTTGTGGAGGTTTGAGTCCTCCATTTTTCCCCCCAAAATACACAAAAATATTTCATGTTTGCACTTAAAATCTTTAGAATTGACTAGGGGTGGTGGCCCATGCCTGTACCCCAACACTCTGAAGGCAGATGTAAGTGCATCACAAGTTCCAGATCAGCCTGAGTGCATCACAAGTTCCAGATCAGCCTGAACCTCGTGAGACCATTTCCAACAGCAGCCAACTCCAGGCTCATCTAAAAAGGATTTTCATCTGCATGATGATGTCTAGGGAACTGTTCACAGTAAAGGTTTTAAACCCTTTAGGGTGTCCAGCATCCCACTCAAGATGAACAAATGCCAGTAGCATTCCCAAAGAGTCAACCAAATAGAATGAGTACATGTCCACAATGACCCTTGAGGACAGAAGCACCCACCAGTCCACTGACATGTGCTCCTACCCCCGAAACCCCCTCAACTATCTTTGGCAGTCAGCTAGCAGTCCACACACCATAGATTGTTCTTTTATTGATGACCCAGCTCTGGTTCTTTAGCACCAGCTACTTCCACGAGTCACCTTGGTGAAGAGGTCAGCAGGGCTCGTATTCTAGGTGCTAACTGGATATGTGTTTTGACACCTTAAGGATCCACAAGGCTGGTACCCACCCAGGCTATGCAACAGCAGACAAGGCCTTCCCAGGCCTGGGACAGTCATTGCTGGTATCCCATGGTAGGTCATATCCAGCAATCCCAGGGCCCCCAAGGTAGGAGCAGTAGGGATGCAGGAAAGCTCGAAACAGGAAGTAGTAACTTTCAAACTAACAGGACGTTTTGAAACAGAGATCAGAGGAAACACTATGCGTTGACAGGATAGTGCATCTGACGTGGGAGGCAGATGAGAGAAGGTCCTCACAGGACGGTGCAGAAGGAAAAGGCCAGGCCATGCAACAGAAACTGTTTATTGAAACCTCAGTTCTACAAAAGCGTGAAAAACTCAGATACAAAGCAGTGGTGCCCAGAGAGGCAGAACACCTAGAAAAGAACCGGTCAAGTGGGAAGCCTTGGAGCAGGATGCTAAGGTTGGAAGACAAAAGGACAAGGTTGAAGGGCCCCGTAATCCTTGGCTGTGACAACTACATCCAAGGGATGGGCGTGGCGAGCTTCCTGCCTCGGGAAGCCTTCCCTCAGCAGCTCCCATCTTGGTACCATCCGTCCCTGGTTTTCCTGCCTCAGGGACATCACAAATACAGAACTACACGAATGTTTCACTTCCCCCCTCATCCACTTCCCACACCTCCCACCTCTACCTTTCCATCTTTGGAAGAACAAAAGCAAAAGTCTACCCCACCCCCCAGGCTTGAGAAGACAGAAAGATAGGTGCTTCCCTGTCATCTGTGACATGCCACTGGTCACTGAGCTGAAGCTGTACCAGGCACTACCAATGTCCTAACCCACTAGCCAGCCTCTGAGGTCTGGGAGGGCGAATGACCTTGCTCTGCCCCACAATCCCATGTTCCTACTCAGGAGGACAGGAGACTAGCCAAGGACCCAGAGAGGTAGCAAAAATCTAAATCAAGTTTTCCTCTTCCAGGTTCTTAGGGACTCCCAAAACCTCTTAATGAATTCCTCAGAACACTACCTAGCCTGGGAAAATGAAAGACTTGAGACGGGCCAGCTCCATGACACTAAAAAGAGAACACTGCTGGGGTTGGAGGAATGGAGGGGCTACCGGGCTCGAGAGCCAGGGTGGGGCCAGGCCATGGGTATGGTAAAAGGGGCGTGAAGGACCAATCGACACTGTACGGTTAGGCTGGTGGCAGGCACGGCAGTTTGGGGGATTTCTCTGGAACTTCTGGCAAAAGGGGCATTTGTGGAAAAGCGTAGGTGGGGCAGGGGGGTCTGGGGGAAGTACTGGAGGGGGTGTCAGCGAGGCCAAAAGAGTGCCCCAGAGTGACGGCAACTCTACATTGCCTTCCGGGCAGCTGGAGACATTAGTCAGGCACTGTGGCATGGGGGAAGGTATGCAGGGCTTCGAGAGGCCTTTGGAAACCAGTCTGAGGTCAGGAGGACCTGGGGAGGGGCTGCAGGACAGCCCCAAGGACTGGTGTATTACAGCCACCGACGCCACAGCTAGGGCCACACTGCTCACATATGCCACGGCTAACAGGCAGGACAGCTGCAGGAGAGAAGATAAGAAAACAGCGGGCCGTTGACTATCGTTAACTCTTCCCCACTCCCAGCCTCTCACACTGAAGCTCTCTGTAACTCCCTCTGCCTCCCCTGCTCTCCCATCTACTTTCAAATTTCTTCTGAGCCTTTCAGAATTTTCAGCACGCACGCACGCACGCACGCACGCACGCACGCACACACGCTCTCGAGTGAGCCTTCTCAAGCCCCTCTCCTTCATAACCCCTTCTCACCTTTACCAGCCGCTGGCAGAGGGAGCCCAGAGACAGCTGCCATGCTGGCTGTTCCAGCAGCACACACAGGTCTGTGTAGGTGTACCAGCCACGCCGACGCCCTTGCTGCTCAGCCACGCTAGGAGGGGGGAGAAACTAGGGGTTGGGGACTCTCCTGCAGCGAGCCCAGGGGCACCCATCAGGACCCATCAGAAGACACTAAGGAGCTGGTCAAATACACAGATCCCTAGGCTACCCACTGATCCAGAAGATGAGACCAAGACCTAACTGTCAAATTAGCTGCTACCACCACCAAAGGAGGGCAGAAGAGGTCGACTACTTTCAACAATTCTCTTTCTCTTCTCTTCTTTCTCCCAGCCACACAGACCTCATCTCTAGCTCCTATGGCACTAGCCTAGGCCTCTAAATGCCTCAAACCCCTCTTACCGATTCCTGGAACTCACCAGCTCTCCAGCCAATTCAGCACCTCAAAGATCTCCCGAGGATCAGTGTAGAGACGCCAATCCTGTGTGCAACAAGAAAGGCAGGGATGGTAGTTCATCCCTACGAGCTCAGTACTTGGGAAGCCGAAGTACTGCTGCAAGTTACAGGCCAGCCTGGGCTACGTAGTGAGTTCTAGGCCAGCCTGGGCTATAGTGTAAGCTTATCTCAAAATATCCTAAGTAAATAAGAACAGAGAAGAGCACAAGCTAAGCTCAGATACAAGCCATGGTGGCCTGATCGGAGCAGCTACAACCATCAGCTGAAATGATGTGCTAACTACTATCCAAAGAGCTTGCGTATATTCTATCATGCGATCACTACCTACCTGACCTCGAATTAATCACCCCCTCTACAAAGTACAAAGGGAGAAAATAAACCCAAGAATGGTCAGTGTCCACAGGGAGCTCAAAGTCTAAGGTGGAAAAAGTCTGGAAGCAAATATTCAGAGGCCAACACGACAGGGCCTGCCTCAGAGTGTGCCCTAAAAGAAGAGGGTGTGACGTGACTTCTGGACTCACTGTTCCAGAAGCCTCTAAACTAGTCCTGAAAGAACAGGAAAGGAAGACCCTGCCAAAAAGACACAAGGGACAGACATGCAAAGCCAGGTGTGGTCTGTACACCTACAATCAGCACTGGAGACAAACGCAGAAGTAACAGGAGATTCGTCACGAGGTCAAGGCCAGCCTTGTCTACCCAGTGAGTTCTAGGACAGACTAACTTAAAATTTATTTATTAAGAAACAGGGTCTGACTATGAAGCCCTGACTGTCCTGAAACGGACCAGGCTGGCCTCGAACTTAGAGCTCTGCCTGGGATTAAATGCGTGTACAGCATACCTGGCAGAAAAAACAAAAAAAATTCAATGGAGGATGGTTGCTAGCTCAGTTAGTAAAGACCGTGTATTCAAGCATCAGAAACTGAGAGGCCCCAGACCCACATAGAACAAGTGGGCATGACATGATGGCATGCACTTATAATCTCTACACTAAGGAAGCAAAGACAAGCAGATCCCTGAGGCTTGCTGGTCAGCCAGCCAGCCTGCCTGCCTGCCCTAACCCATGAGTACCAGGCTAAAGAAGAGACCCCATTTCAAAAAGCAAGGTAGACAGAGAGAGAGAGAGAGAGAGAGAGAGAGCGCTGAAGACAACAACAGAAAGCTGAGAGAGAACAAAGAATAAAGGGGAAAAAAGACAGATAAGAGCCACTCACCATGGCACTCAGGAAGCCCCTTTCCAAGGCATTGAGAGTAGGCACAGCCATTCCCCCGGCAGCTCCCCATTCGTCATTGAAGACCTCCTCTTCCTCCCCTTCATCATAAAGGTATTTACTGGCCACCATCTGTAGAGAAGCCAGAAGCGGCATCAGGGGAGCTCTTACCTGGTGCCTGGCTCGCTAGGGAAATAAAAGGAGGGGACACCTTACCATGGAGATCAGAAACAAGTCAGAAGAGGACACGTGCTGCAGGTAGTCTGGGTTTCGGTGCCGGAGCCGCTCAATGTACACCAGAGCTAACATCATAGCACACGGGGAGATACAAGCCTCCCTGGGAGGTGGAAAGGATCAGTAATTAAACCCAAGGGTCTTTCAACTCTCAGGACGCTCATCTGTCTTTACACTTTCTCTTTAGAGACAATAACACCTCTCCCTCTCCCTCTCTTTCTATCCCTGCAATCCCAGGCTTACCGGGACACGTGAGCTACATATTTCTTCTGGAGTCGGCGAATAGGACTGGGTGCTGCTTTCTGAAGAAGTTCCACAGTAATGTCTGCAGGAGATGGGGGGGGGGCAGAACAGTCAACCCCCCAACATACACACCAGTCCCTATAATTGTCAGGGAAGACCTAGGTCTGTAGTATCTGGGGCCTTAGGGACATGACTATCACAGAAACCTAGAAGTCAAGTTCTCCTAAGCTGGGAGGGCATGGTGAAATATGCCTATTATCCCAATACTCTAGACAAAGGGGCAGGAGGATTGGATTACTCTATGGCCAGCCTGATCTATAATGAGTTATAGGCTAGTTAGATCTATGTAGTAAGACACTGTCTCAACCTTTCATCCTTAATTTCCCCACCATACCCCTCCTCCAATTCTAAGTAGATAAAAGCCCATTCCCATTCCAAGCTTGACTCTCAGCCTTTCTCAGGAAGAAAGCTTGTTCTTCTGTTGAGTTATTCGTGTTTATCTTTCACTAATGTTCATCTAAGAACTGTGCCTTGTTTACTTGGGAAACATATACCAAATGTAATTAGAAAACCTAAGTTTCTGACCTATAAGTCAAAAGGGCAGCATGACTTGGGGTATAGCTCCATGGTAAAATGCCTGCCTGGCATGCACAAGGCCCTAAAAATAAGAGACTGCAATTTATGAGCTGTTTTTACTCACGTGGGGCTAAAAGAATGTGAAACACGTCCTGCATTGTCAAACCAAGTACCAAGTGAGGTAGTTATGAGACACAGTGCAGCTCAGAGAGCAAACCTCTAGGCATCTGGGTGACTACTGAAAACCCTGCCCTCAAAGTTACTTGCTCAGACACACACACACACATACACACACACACACACACACACACACACACACACACACACTCCTCTAACCTGCCACAGGGCTGGAGAGCTCCTCCAGGCTGCAATCTGTCTCCCAGTCCCAGCCATAATAGAGTCTCCTTCGGATTCGAGCACTCAGTTTTTGGTGTCCTGGAAGGAACTGAAACAGGGCCAGTAGTGGAGGGTGAAGGGCAGGGAAGGGTTTGGTGGATGTCCTGGGTTGGGGCTGGAAGGCTGTACAGGACAGCAAGTTAGCTTTGCTGCCACTGGGCCTATGCCCCACCCAGCTCCGAGTTCCCAGGATCTTTTGCTAATGGTAGCCTAGTCCTGTCCTCAGGGAGAGGAAGAAAGACACCCTGTCATCACTAAGGGCTCCCAGGAGAAGACTAGAAAACCAGAAACCAGATGGACCCTAGTCTAACCACCATAGTTCCCTTCCCATAACCTGAGGGTTTCCCTCCAGGCCCAAGTGGCCCGGGCCTCGAGTAGGTAGGTATTGCTCTCAACAGCTGCCCAATCCGGGGCATGGCAAGTGACACAGTTCCCATTCCGCTCGGGTCCGGAGGGAAACGCCCGGGAGTCCCGACTCCCAACCTAGGCGGGGGCTAAGGACAGGCGGACTGTGTGCTCTCACCGTGAAGTCCTGGAAACCGGTGAGGGAAAAGGTGCCTTCTTCGTCCAGTAGGAGCCCAGCCAGGTCCATCGCGCCGCCGTCAGCCGCCCCCTGTGAAGGTGGAGGGGGAGAAAAGGAATAGTAAGTTGCGGACAGAACCGTCCTCCCCGGTTGGCCCACCTGCCCGCCTGTCCCGAGAGGGCCGCCGCCCGGGTCCGCGCAGTCTCCTCCCCTCTCGCCGGCAGCCGCAGGACGCCTCTTCCTGTTCCGCGCGCGCCTGGGCCTCCGGGCGCCCGACGATCGACGATCGGCGCGGCGCTCACCAGGCGGAGTAGGAAGAGGTCCGAGGGCCAGAAGCGTTCTCAGCCCGTGCTGCGTCCGCCTGGCGTTTACAAGCGGCGGGCGTGTCGCCGACGAGTCAGCCCGCCGGGCAGGAAGTGCCGACCGCCCGGCCCAGCCTCCCGCCGAGAGCTCCGGGTCTCGGGAGCCTCAAGCACCAGGGTCTGATTTTTGGATTACGGTTCCCCAGGGGACCCGGACGCACCAAGGGTGAACGAGCTGGCCAAACCTCATGGTAGTGGTGCCCGGTAATTAGCGAGATTAACACAAGAGGTAACACAAGGAGTTGTTTCCCGGGATTTAGTAGGGAAGATGCACGCACTCAGCAATGCACAGGAAAGATGAACAAGAAACTTACCCGTGGGAGAACTGTGGATAAGGTGGAAGGGAATCTGTTGAACCTTTATGCCCCTTACGAGTTTGAAATTGTAAAGCCCGAATGCATACTGTATTTTGTAGGGTTACTCCAGCCAATTAAATGATCTCAAAAGATACGAAGCCTCAAAGAACGATGTCAACAAGTCTCCCAAAAGTAAACAGCACGTAAATGAGGTTTTATTTTCAAACACGCCTTCCACCCAATTTGCCGCCGAAAGATTTGGGGAAGAAAGAGCGCCGACGCTCGGAGCAGGAAGAAGCAACTTTTCTAAATTGGTGAGGCAGGCTGCTCTTAAGGCATTGAAGTCACGCGCTGGTGTTTTGTTTATCCGCCGAGGGGAGGGGACTGGAGGCGACGAGGATTGAGTTATGGCAATGCCGCCGCCCTTCCAGAGCCGGAGCAGATCCTAGCCAGGATCCTGGGCGCCTGGAGGCCCCACTTCCACCGGGCGGGGTCGCACGGGAGATACGGGTCGCCAGCAGATTCCCCCGCCGCCCTGACGACACCGGGAGAAGACCGCAGGCTGCGGAGACGCAACAACGCCCGCGCCGGGGTGGCAGCCTGGGAGCACACCTGCGTGGGTGCGGGAAATCGCAGCCGCCGCCCCTGCGCACGCGCGCGGGCCTCCCATCCGGGCTGTTTGGGCCCGCGTCACGTGACCGCACGCCCCGTCACGTGACGCCAGTCCGCAGGTTCGGCTGGCCCGGGCGTGCGCCCCCTTCCGCCTGACGCGCCCCCGGCGGCGGCCGCGCAGCCCTGGCTCCTCGCGGGGCTCGGGCAGCAGCGGCTGCGGCGCGGTGATGGCGAGCGGCGGCGGCGGCGGCGGCGGCGGCAACACCGGCGCAGGCGGGACCTCGGGGCTGGGCCTGGGCCTGGGGCTGAGCCTCAGCATGGGGGAGGCCACCGGCGACGCGGAGGAGGAGGCGGCGGCGGCCGAGGCGGTGGGACGCCTGGCCACGTCGCTGTGGCTGCGGCTCCGCGGCTGGGAGGCGGTGCTGGCGGCCGCGCAGCGACTGCTGGTGTGGGAGAAGCCGCTGCACAGCCTGGTCACGGCGGCCGCGCTCAACGGCCTCTTCTGGTAACGGCCGCGGAGGAGGAGGAGGAGGAGGAGGGGGGCGGGGCCGGGCTGCGCGGGAGAGCGGGGGCGGGAGGACCGGGGTGCACCCTCCCCTGGAAGGGCTGTCAGCCGCTGGAGCGGCGATCCGTCATCAGGTTGCCCCGTGTCTTAGTCTCTCGGTGGCGGGTAAGGCTTAGAGGGCCGTCTCCCCATCAGTGGGTCTTCCTGGCCTTTCCGATGGGTTTGGGAGCCTCTCACCTGCGCGTGGCTGAGACGCCTGTCTCCCCAAGGTTGCTGTCTTCGTCGTCCCTCCGACCCTTCTTCCTGCTCAGCATCTCCCTTTTGACCTATTTTCTGCTGGATCTCTGGCATCCTCGCTTTCTCCCCGACGTCTCAGGTGAGTGTCTTCATTCCGCACGCACTGTTGTGCACCTGCCGTGTGCTTCACCCTACCGAGCGAGGTTGAACAGCAAAGGGAAGGTACAGCGAGGCCGTTTGCGCCTCCTAGACATGCTCCGTGCCCCCCTCATCCCCGTTTTAAGAAATTGCCTGAAATGAGAATCGTCTCTTTCCCAAAAGTAACGTTCTTGGGGTTTTAGTAGTCAAAACTGTGAAGTTTAGAGCGGATTATGTGAACGCCTTTAATCCCAGTACGCAGGGGACAGAGACCGGCAAATCTCTGGGAAGTCTAGGCCAGCCAGAGTGAGACATTGTCTCAAAAAGTAAATAAAAATAAAAGACTATAGAGTGTGTAGCCAAAGCACCTGAGATACATTCCCTACTTTGCCCTTAATCAGGTGCATGGACTCGTAAAGAATTGCAAAAGCAGGGACTTTGTTTGTTTGTTGTTTTTTGAGACAGGGTTTCTCTGTGTAGCCTTCCTGTCCTGGACCTCCTCCATAGACTAGGCTGACCTCGAACTCACAAGGATCCACCTGCCTCTGCCTCCCGAGATTAATCCCTCCTGGGATTAAAGGCGTGTGCTACCACTGCCTGGCTTCTTTTGGCTTTCTTACACGCACCTAATGTGCATCTTGGAACAACTATGTATTGGGCTGTGTATAAATTATTGGGAACACAGACGAATAAAGTGTGGGCTTCTGTGTTTGATACAGGCTAAGTCTAAAGAAGGAGACAAAGATAGCCCTGGCGGTACAGACCTGCCATCTCAGCTGCGTAAGAGGCTGAGGCAGGGGAGGGTGCAAATTCAAGGCCTACCCTGTCTCAAGGAAAGGATTGGGGACATAGCTCAGTGGTACAGCACTTGCCTGATGTTGACCTCAGGTTCAGTTCCAAGTACTGCAAAAAAGAATGAGGGGTGCAGAAGCAACATGTAGTCCAGCCTGTTGTTAGCGCATGAAGGAAGTTCTCTGTGCCTTAAGAGAGAGACGGGGATCACTGAGAATTTGACGTGAACAATGCCGGGAGAGGCAGTTCTTTCTGATTTGGGATCTGTCTCTCAGTGCCTCTTGCAGTCTTAATTTAGTGCCCCTTTTTCTCTATAGCATCACCCCCTGAGGAACCACACTCTGACAGGTGAGTACAGACCACCTTTTAAAGAAGATGCCCACATGTGGTCTGCTTGCTATGTTCGGGTCAGCTCCTAGAGGAGCAAGACTGCCACTTCTGCAGGCCTAGGCCCCAGTATAGTGAAGGGGCTTGCAGCAAGCGAAAGTGTGCTGGCCCTAGGCTTTTATGTGCCTTTTCCTGTGGAGGTAGAGTTGAGTGAGTATCCTGGGAATTTTGCTTTCCCGGACTAGGGTGACCTCCTCTGGGGGAGGTGGGGTTTTCCACGTCTCCAGATTGAAGAGCTCGTCAGCAATCTCAAAGTGATGTGAGTGCCTTAGAAAGCTGGTTTCTGAGGCTTCCAGGGGTCATGTCATGTCTCCCCAGTGAGGGTGCGGGGTCAGGCGCCCAGCCGCACCTGCTGAGTGTGCCCGAGTTGTGCAGATACCTGGCTGAGAGCTGGCTCACCTTCCAGATTCACCTGCAAGAGCTGTTGCAGTACAAGAGGCAGAATCCAGCTCAGGTAAACCTCATCCTGGAGCGGTTGTTGCTGAGCCAGAGGGGATGGGAGAGGAGCGGTATGAGCAGTGTCTGTTGTAGTTTCCCAGTCTGGTCCTATTCTTCAGCGGATGAGTAGTGTCTTCCCTAGGTGACGGGGCACATGGCTTAGTCCAGTGGTTTTCATAGACCTGTGCTCTTCTCCGCAGTTCTGTGCTCGAGTCTGTTCTGGCTGTGCTGTGCTAGCTGTGTTGGGACACTATGTTCCAGGGATTATGATTTCCTACATTGTCTGTGAGTGGAGGCCAGCCCTGCCCTTTCCAAAGCCCTTCCTATTCTTCCTTCCCTGGATTGACCCAGAGGACAGACTGGGTCTTCTTTGTCAGTTACCTGTCTGGGGAGGAGAGTAAGAGATGAGGGAAGAGGATGTCACTCACTGCCTTGGGGAAGGATCTCATCTTTGTTTAGACCTACCTGTCCAGGGGACAGTTTAAAGAAGGCTCTTGGGAAATTGGCATGCTGAGCTCTGGACTTTCTAACCCCCAGTGTTGAGTATCCTGCTGTGGCCCCTGGTGGTTTATCATGAGCTGATCCAGAGGATGTACACTCGCCTGGAGCCCTTGCTCATGCAGTTGGACTACAGCATGAAAGCAGAAGCCGATGCCCTGCATCACAAACACGACAAGAGGAGTAAGGGGTTCCCCTTGACCCCGGAGGGAAAGCGGGTGGGGGGGTGGGGATGAGGTTCATGGCTCATGATGTGTCCTGGAGTGAGGGGTTCCCTTAACCCCGGAGGGGAAGCAGGGGTGGGGGGTGGGGATGAGGTTCATGGCTCATGATGTGTCCTGAACTTTAAATCATTTCCAGTTCCTTAGTCATACTTGTCTGCTCCCATTGTCTTTGCTCACATTGCCTTCTTGCCCTTCTCTAGAGCGGCAAGGGAAGAATGCACCTCCAGCAGGTGATGAGCCCCTGGCTGAGACAGAGAGTGAGAGCGAGGCAGAGTTGGCTGGCTTCTCTCCAGTGGTGAGGTTCAGGGAAGGTGGGGTGTCCAACAGAAGGCTCAGGGAAGCTGGGTGTGGTGATGCACACCTGTGATCCTGTTTGAGAGGTGGAAGCGGAAGGATCAGGAATTCATTATGAGTTTGAGACCAGCCTGGGCTGTATAAGCCCCCTTCTCCAAAAACTAAAGAGGCAGAGGGAGGGGTGAGAATCTGACTGCTTCAGAGCTACCACTTCTCGAGTAGGTGGGACCGGAAGGCTTAGGGGAAGTGTATCCCTCCCTTTGGGTTCATCCTGGTTCTTCTGCAGGTGGATGTGAAGAAAACAGCACTGGCCTTGGCTATTACAGACTCGGAGCTGTCAGATGAGGAGGCTTCTATTTTAGAGAGCGGCGGCTTCTCTGTATCTCGGGCCACCACCCCACAACTGACAGATGTTTCTGAGGGTACGAGCAGACTTTTGCCCCTCTTAATCTTCCTGCTCCCTGATGTTGAGTTGTTGCTGGCTTTCTTCTCTGAGTTCCAAAAATGCTTCCTCTAGCTAGTTGATTTGCCCTAAGCTCCCCAAAGACCTTGGTTCAGTATTCCATCTTTACTTTGCTTTGCTTTGTGGTCTTTGTCTGTCCTTTTATTGTTTTTAGATCTGTTATTTTATATGTGTGAGTATTTGGCCTGCATGTGTGTGCACAACACATGCATGTCTGGTGCCTGCAGAAGTCACAAGAGGGCAACTGACCTGGAGTTGGAGTTATGGATGGTTGTGAGCCACCATGTAGGTGCTGGGAATCGAACCTTGGTCTTCTGCAAAAGCAGCAAGTGCTCTTAACCACTAAGCCATTTCTCTAGCTCTACTTTGCTTTTTGATAAAGGATCTTATATAGCTCAGGCTTGCTTCAAACTCTATAGCAGAGGATGACCTGAACTCCTGATCCCTCCTGCCTCCACCTCCCAAATGGTGGGATTACAATAGACATGTGCCACAGAGCCTGGCTTCTTAAGTTTTCTTCATGAACTTACTGGCTTTTGTGGCCAGTCAGAGAAACCAGCCCATTCTTAACCCTGTGTTCTCGGCACAGATTTGGACCAGCAGAGCCTACCAAGTGAGCCAGAAGAGGCTCTGAGCCGAGAGCTGGGGGAGGGGGAAGAGACAGAGCTGGCCCCTCCTGAAGACCTGCTCACGGCCCCTCCAGCCCTCACAAAGCAAGCCCTGGATACAGAAGAAGAGGCTGTAGTCAAGGGAGCCTTGCTTGAGCTCTCCTCCCCTCTTCACTTTGTGAATACGCACTTCAATGGAGCAGGGTCCCCCCAGGATGAAGTGAAACGCTCTCCTGGAGGACCGGTGGAGACCCTGAGCCCAGAGGCAGTGAGTGGTGACCCAGTGGCTCCACCCAGCACCCTCTCACCCCCACTTTGCCTGGCTGAAAGTAGTCCAGTTACCCTCCTCTCCCCCTCTGTGCTCCCGTCCCTTCCCCAGGACTCACCTCAAGCCCTGGCTGCCCCTGAGGAGGAAGAGGTACTCACCACTGAGGACTTTGAGTTGCTGGATCAGGGGGAGCTGGAGCAACTGAATGCAGAGCTGGGCTTGGGACCAGAGATGCCCCCAAAGCCCCCTGATGTACTGCCTCCTCCTCCTCCTCCTCCCCTGGGACCAGACAGCCCGTCTCTGGTCCAGCCAGACCAAGAGGCTCATGCCGTGGTTGAGCCATGAGCCATGGCAGAATGAGTGCAGGCGTAGAGGCTTCCTGACTAGGGCTGCCACAGTTCCTCCTTCCCTCCTCCTCTGGGGCGAGGCGCTGTGTGGAGAAGCTGGCTGTCCCATGGAAGCCAGCCCCCTGTCTGCCCGCTCGCCTGCCTGCCTGCCTGCCTGCCTGCTGTCCTGGGACCTGGTATAGTACCTGTGCCTAGGGTTGGTTTTAAGTTTGTAAATAATTTTCCATTTGGGTTAGTGGATGTGATCGGGGCTAGGGAAGTCTTCCGTAGCCTGCACTACCTCCCTGCCTCATCTCTTCTCACTCTGTCCCAAGCCCTGGGGTCTACCCTTTCTTTTTCTTCCTGTCCTCAGGGACCTGTGCTGCTCTGCCCTCGTGTCCCACTTGGTTGTTTAGCTCAGGCACTTTATCATTTTCTCTACTGTCCTAACTCCCCTTGGCTTTATTTCCCTGCTGTGTCCTGTCCTTAGCAGCGTGCTCCCCACTCTTTGCCAACTCCTCCTTCCACAGGCACTGGCCACGTTTTAGGGCAGGTTCTCTTCTGAGAAAGAAGAAACCTGGAGTGCTGTCGGGCCAGTAGTGCTGCACTTCGGTCACTATAGCCTCGAACCTGCACTGTACCCTTGCCTGGTTCACCCTCATGATGCAGGACAGCAGGGTCCCATAGCACTTTGCCAGCACTGTGGTTGATGAGCATGCTCTCTCTGTTTGAGGTGAGGGACTTCCCTACTGTCTTAGAGAGGAAGAACAAACCTACTCTTCTGGACCACAGTTGAGACTGCTAGGGTCTAAGTGGGTAGTAACATCTGTGTAGGTGTTAACTGGAAAAATAAAGTGTTGATTGGCTAGAACTCTTGCCTGCCTGTCTCACTGAGAGCTGCTCGCACACTGTGCACCTTGTCCCTCCTCACCCGATGCCCTCATCCCAATGCTGCTCCTGGTTGGTTATTTTCCTTGGTGTAAGACAAAGTCAGAAGCGGGGATTATCCCGACAACCCTGCCAGCTCAACCATCTTCCTTGAGTGTGTGGTATGTGGTGAGACTTAGCATGTGTAAATAAATTACATGCAGGAGGAAATTGCCTTGTCTTCCTAGTCAGTGGAAACATGGAGCCATAACAACTGGTTCCTACTACATGCCTAAGCTTTTAATATTGTCTCCTTAAGTGATCCATCTTCACCGTGCGGTGGTGGCGCACACCTTTAATCCCAGCACTCGGGAGGCAGAGCCAGGCGGATCTCTGTGAGTTCGAGGCCAGCCTGGGCTGCCAAGTGAGTTCCAGGAAAGGCACAAAGCTACACAGAGAAACCCTGTCTCGAAAAACCAAAAAAAAAAAAAAAGTGACCCATCTTCATGCTATCAACTCAATCTGATGTCAATATTAGGCCCACTAACCAGCAATGGAGTACTGTTCATATTAATAGAAACTGGTTTCAAGACAAGGGACTAAAGAAATAGTATCTTAACATTTTTTTAAGTGTAATATGTATTTGGCACTGTTCTAAGTTATTTATTCAGTTGTTTTCAACAGGGTTTCTCTGTAGCCCTGACTGGCTACTCAGAAATTTGCCTGCCTCTGCCTCCCAAGTGCTGGGATTAAATGTGGGCCACCACCACTGGGCTGATTCTAAGTGATTTATATATAATAATGGTTGGGGGCTTTTCCTCAGCTTTTAAAGTGAATTGGCTTATTATTAGGCATAGTACCTGACATTTGTAATCCCAGCAATTGTGAGGCTGAGGCCAGATGATTGAGAGCTTCAGGCTGGCCTGGGATACTGAGGGAGAAGACCCTATCTCAAACAAAAGCCCACCACAATTTAAAAAACAAAAAACACTGCTATTAACTTTTTTTTTTTTTTTTTAAGTTTTTTCGAGACAGGGTTTCTCTGTGTAGTTTTGGTGCCTGTCCTGGATCTCGCTCAGTTGACCAGGTTGGCCTTGAACTCACAGAGATCCTCCTGCTTCTGCCTCCTAAAAAGGCTTGTGCCACCACCGCCAGCTTTAACTCAATTTTTAAACACAGCTTAACTTCCTGAAGGGCCATAAGGCTCTAGGAATGGAGCCAAGATTCAAACCCGTTAACACAGTTAAGCTCCTGTCCAAAGATGGGCACAAGGGAAGAAGCCAGGAACTGAGAACACCAGTCTAGTATCTTGGCTTTGTGAAGAGTGAACTCTTAGCTGTCATTGCACTGTGGTGAACAGTTTAGAACAGAACCAGTGATTTGCTTAATAAGTTCATGTCCTCGGCCTTCAGCTACAGGTACAATGTAGCAATGCTACTTGTCTTTGAGGTGGGCCTCTAGACAGGTGTGTCCCCGTGTATCCCATTTTCTGTTTCACATTTCAGAGAATCAGCGTTGACCGAGGCCTGGTTCTGTATGTTGAAGGAACTTGCTAATGCAGAGATTAGCATTTCTGACAAGAATGCAAAAACAGGTCTTTCCAATAAATAGGCAGTCCCAAAAGGAAATAACCAATCAAAAAGAATTGTTGCCTTAACCCATTTCCTTATTAATCACCAAGTCTGAACTTAGAACTGGAATCCTGTAGCTGGATCAAAATACTACAGGTTTGGAGTCAGTGTCACCCCTCACATTTCCTTTTTCTGATGTTTTCTACATGTTTTGGTGGTGGTGATGTCCACTATCAGGTATCTTAATCAGTGCTCTCCTGAAAGGCACTTGATGAAAGCATTTCCTGAGTAAAAGGAAAATGAACAGAAACGTGAAACCCATTATTAGGACGGGGACACACACACACACACACACACACACACACACACACACACACACGCAGTCCCAGCACCCAAGAGGGCAGGACTGAAGGACTGGGCATAGGTTGAGGCCAGCCTGAGCTACATAAGAGACTGTCCTGAGGGAGGCGGGGGGAATGAGAAGTGGGGAGAGGAGATCTAATGAGAAGAGTTGGCTACATGTTTTATGTTCAGGGAAAGGGATGGTACATTTTAGTTAACATGTATCCAAATAGTTAATAGTGTACTTTGTCTGCCTTAATGGAAATGTAGCCTTTAATAAGCAGGTAATACTTCTGTGTCCTGCCTAAATTAGCATGCTTCCACAAAGGAAGGCTTTGTGCATTGTGTTTATTGACAAATTAACAGACTACAATGTGCCCAAGAGAAGACTACCAGAGGCTGGATACTGTAGGCAGAATTCTTGAAGGAATTGGGAATGTTTAGTCCAAAAGGGAAAGGAGTTGGATTATGTCAACAGCCTTCAAAGTTTAAAGGATTGTCAGTAAGACTTCAGAAGGCAGAAGTGAATTGAGTGACCATGGATAGATAAAAATGCTAGATAGAATTTAGTGTCCTGGCCAAGACACACAGCAAAACAAAATGGTCGGAGGATGGGGGAGGGGGCCAGGGTATTTGGGTTTTGTTTTTTGACACGGTGTCTTATGTAACCCAAGCTAGCCTCTAACTCTTAGTTTTCCAGCCACAGCTTCTGAAGGGCTGGTATTACAGATACACAAAAACACAAACAAGCAAAGAACAGACAAGATTAGTGTGTTTTATGGGGGCAGGGTGGGGCAGAGCAAGAGCTCTACCACTGAACAGCACCCCCACATCCTAAATAATCTTTAAAGTTATAGCAGTTCTAAGAATAATTTTATCATGGAGGGGACACGTCACTTTGCCTTTTGTGTCCAACTAAAGTCGGCTTCTTCTACCTTACATATGGGTATATCATTGTGTGTCACTGGCCCAGGCATCACTGTACTCTGCTCACTCATCCTGGGCAGTTTCACATGTTCACCCATCTGCTTCTTCCTCATATGCTGATAATGTCTATATCATAGGTCAGTTCTTTTCCCAGGACTTCCACCTAGGCACCTGCACTTGAATGTGCCACGGGTACCTCTATTCAACTCATCGACACTGGACTCTCCTCTGCATTCCACCCACCTGCCTCCAACAGCAGCCTGTTCTGTAGTTTTTATACCGCTTATTGACGCTCTCAACCACACAGGCTCATTTGTTTTTGTCACCCTACACCCAGTAGATCTCTAGTTGTTTTCAATTTTGTGTCCTATTAATTTGTTTCTTAGCCAGGTGTGATGGCACTACATGGTGAGACCCTGCCTTGGGGGAGAGGCTCCAGGGTTAGTGAGAGATTCTCAAAAACTAAGGCACAAAAATTTAAACCCAGCGCCCAGGAGGCTGAGGCAGGCCGATCTCTGAACTCAGACCAGTCTGACCTACAACAAAAGTTCTAGGTAAGGTGGCAACAAACTAACAAAATACAGTTAAATATAACAGATGTTTACTGCCCCGGCACACATGCTGTTGGCGGAATTCTTGAAGGAACTGGTAATGTTTAGTCCAAAAAAACTAAACATGGTGGAATATATATATATATATTGTTTGTTTGTTTGTTTTGTTTTTTGGGGGTGGGTTTTTTGTTTTTGTGTTTTTTGAGACAGGGTTTCTCTGTGTAGCCCTAGCTGTCCTGGAACTCACTTTGTAGACCAGGCTGGCCTTGAACTCAGAGATCCACCTGCCTCTGCCTCCCAAGTTCTGGGATTAAAGGTGTGTGCCGCCGCCGCCGCCGCCGCCGCCGCCGCCGCCGCCGCCGCCACCACCATCATCCAGCACATAGTGGAATATTTAGAGAAATAAATAGAATGTGCAAATAGTAATTATAAACGAAATACAGATACATTTTGTAAATTTTGTAAACAATATTAAGCAGTAGACAAAATCATATATATGATTCCATTTCTATAAAAAAAAAAGTGTAATGCTACACATAATGTTAGTAACTACTTTTGTGGGTGGGAAACCAGTGACTGAAGGGATCTTCTGAAATTCAATATATCTATTTCCCTCTATTTGGTGCAGGAACTGAACCAAGGGTCCCACAAATCCTTGGTAAGTGTTCTTATCACTGCACTATGGCAGGCACTGACGTATTCTGAGGACTGGTTATGTGGAATGTTCCGTTTATGAGAATTGGTTGTGGTATCTGATTTGTATTTGCGTCACACTGTGGTCTGAATGTTGAAGTCACCTCTTTTAGTTCTTTTGTGCCACTGTAATGAACATCTGAGTCTGGATAATTTTTAAACAACAGAATTTTCTTTCTCACTGTTTGGGAAGCTGGGCAGTCTTAAGATCAAGGATCCAACAAATTGAGTCAGGTCTGGTGAAGGCCAGCTCTGCTTCCAAGAGAGGATCTACTGTTGGGTCTTGCAGAGGGCTCTGTGGCTGTGGACTTACATGTCGGAAGGGACAAACAGCAATTTTGCACTTCTTTTATAGTCATGAATCCCATTCACAAGAGTTTCATCCTTATGACTCAATTACTTCCTGAATTACTTACCTCACTTCTCAAACCATCACAATAGCAATTAAATTGTTTCTTATTTTCATGTAGGTTTGACTGTGTTAGGTCTTGGTTATTTTATGGATTGAAAGACCTTGTACATGGTTAGGCTTAGAAAGAAGCCTTGGCGTGGGAACTGTAAAATAGTGATGGACAAGGTGGTCTTTGGTGCCCAAAATGTTTTAGGATTGAAGTTTCAATAGATGAATCTCCAGCCAATTGTGAGAGTGTACACCTATACACTCAGGAGATGACAAAAGAGGACAACCACCAATTTGAAGCCAACCTGGTCTATATAATGAATTCCAGGTTACCTAAGGCTACATAATCCCCAATGTGATAGTATGGTTATGAAGGGTAGATACTTATTTTTAAGATTTATTTATTCATGTATTTTATGTATGTGAGTGTTCTGTCTTTATGCACATCAGAAGAGGGCATCAGGCCCCATTACAGATGGTTGTGAGTCACCATGTGGTTGCTGAGAATTGGACTCAGGACCTCTGGAAGAGCAGTCAAGTATTCTTAACCCCTGAGCCATCTCTCCAACCCTGGGTAGATACTTTTTTGGTGTTGGGGTTAAACAGGGTTTCATGTATTCCAGGCAGACCTCAAACTTATATGTAATCCCTGACCCTCTCCTTTCTACCTCCTAAGTGCTAGGATTATGTGTGTGCATGTGCCACTTTAGAATTTTTTGAGGCAGGGTCTCACTGCGTAGCTTTGGCTGGCCTGGAACTTTCTAAGTACACTAGGTTGGCCTCAAACATACAGAGACCTGCCTGTCCCTGCCTCCCAGATGCTAGGATCAAAAGTGTGTGACATCACTCTGGACTTCCAGCTACTTTTTGAAACGACAAACATTGAGCTGGTGAGGTAGTTTGGCAAGTGAATGTGTTTTTCTTTCAAGCCTGATAAGGTGAGTTCAATCGCTGGAACCCATGTTAGAAAGCTGGATTTGGTGGTTATAATCCCAGAACCCTGACAATGAGATGGGGGACAAGGATAGAGAGTCACACAGAAGCCTGTAGAACAGCAAGCCTCGAGTAAGGATCATAACAAAAACCAGAGAGACCCTACCTCAAAGATTGAAAGAGCCAACTGCAAAACTTGGCCTCTAACCTCCATGTAAGTCATGGCATGTATACACCTGCACTTACATACACACACCACACTAATAATAAAACATTACAAGATAAATGATGGACATTTTGCTTTAAGTATAAGTTATTGCTGGGAAATGGTGGTGCATGCCTTTAATTTCAGCACATATACAACACAACACATACACACACACAAAAATGTAAATTTTTAATTAAGAAGCTAGCTTGATCTACAAATTGAGTTCCAGGACAGCCAAGGCTGTTACACAGAGAAATTCTGTCTAGGAAAAAAAAAAAGACATAGGTGGGAAATGGGTTAAGCTGCTGTAACATAATCCAACAGCAGCATAAACAAGTTTAATTTCTTGCTTGTATGAGAATCCTGAACTGATGTGACATTCAGAAGCCCTGGGTTCTCCTAATTTGTTGCTCTGTCTAAGGTGCTGCCTTAATCTACATGTTTCCAATTGAGTCCTTATTTCAGGCCAGAGAAAATGGGAAAAGAAAAGGAAGGCATACCTCTGTCATTTGAGGGCCTGACCCCAGTCAGCTTGTGTAATTTCTGGACACTTTGCATTGGCTAGCACTTACTCACATGGTCATGCTTGGCTCCAAGGGAGCTGGAAAATGCAGGTGGCCATGTGCCAGATAAAACTTGAGGAAGAGCAGATATCTGTACAACAATTGGTGTCACAGAGGGAAGTAAAGGGTGACTTTTACGGTAGTGAGAACATGCTAAGCCTGAGGTAATGAAACAAATGTTGGGTCCTGTAAGGCTTTTGTCTAGGCTTATGTTGGTTGTCTGTCCAATATCCACTCCCCACCTCCCTTCTTAAAGACAAGACCTTAGTTAGTCATCATATACTGAACAATTGCATTTTGTTTTGTTTTTTTTTTCTGGGTTTTCAAGGCAGGGTTTCTCTGTGTAGCCCAGGCTGTCCTGAAACTGGCTCTGTAGATCAGGCTGGCCTGGAATTCAGAGATTCTCCTGCTTCTGCCTCCCGAGTGCTGCGACTAAAGGCATGCACTAGTACCTCCTGGCTCTTTTTATTTTAAGACAGAGCCTCTTCTCTAAGTTGCCCAGACTGGTCTCAAATTTGTGATCCTCCTGCCTCGGCCTCCTAAATAGCTGGTATTGTAGACACTGACCATTGAATTACAGGTGGAGTGAGTATTTTTGGGTTTGTTTGTTTTTTGTTGTTTTTGTTTTTGTTTTTGTTTTTTGGGGGTTGGTTGGGTTTTTTTGTTTTTTGTTTTTTTGAGAAAGGATTTCTCTGTATAACAGTTCTGGCTGTCCTGGAACTGGATTTGTAGACTGGGCTGGCCTCAAACTCACAAGAGATCCACCTGCTTCTGCCTCCCATGAGTGCTGGGATTAAAGATGTGTGCCACCACCGCTTGACTAGAGCCAGTCTTAAAGTAGATGTGTTTTGTTTTGTTTTTATGGTGGCACACGCCTTTAATCTCAGCACTCGGGAGGCAGAGGCAGGCAGATCTCTATGAATTTGAAGCCAGCCTGGTCTATAGTGCTAGTTCTAGGTCAGCCAGGGCTACACAAAGAAACCCTGTCTCAAAACACCAAAAAGAAAAGAAAAAAATAGTAAACTCATCCTTGGCTGCATAACAAGTTTGAGGCCAGTCTAGGATACAGTATACACGGTGCCTACAGAAATAAGTAAGCTAAAGTGAGTCAATAGTCTAGGATACAGTATACACGGTGCCTACAGAAATAAGTAAGCTAAAATGAGTCAATAGGATACAGTATACACGGTGCCTACAGAAATAAGCAAGCTAAAGTGAGTCAATAGGCTTGGGGTGTTATTGTGTGGTGGAACACTGACTTAGCATACTCAAGACGTGGTTCCCAGCCACCACACAAGGTAAATAAGTTTTGTCACTGTAAAGTAAGAAAATAAGAATGGAGATGCTGGTAAAGGTCACTGTGTTCTTAGCTGTCCATCTGCAGTATCTAGTATTCACTGGCCGTGGGATTAGAGCCCTTGAAGAATGGCACAAGTTAAGCCGGGCGGTGGTGGCGCACGCCTTTAGTCCCAGCACTCCGGAGGCAGAGCCAGGCGGATCTCTGTGAGTTCGAGGCCAGCCTGGACTACCAAGTGAGTTCCAGGAAAGGCGCAAAGCTACACAGAGAAACCCTGTCTCGAAAAACCAAAAAAAAAAAAAAAAAAAGAATGGCACAAGTTTTCTTCTTAATTTTAAGTGTGTGTGTGTGTGTGTGTGTGTGTGTGTGTGTGTGTGTGTGTGTCTGTCTGTCTGTCTGTCTGTCTGTCAGTCAGGTGCACTCTGCTGTGGTGCAAGTGTGGAGGTCAGAGGACAGCTTTCAGGAGTTGGTTCTCGAGACCCCTAAATCCCTTTGTTGTTGGTGGTTTTCTGGTTGCTGTTTTTTTTTTTTTTTTTAAAGAAAAATGCAAGGTTGGGTGGTGGTGGTAGTGGCACCCTTAATCCCAGCACTTAGGAGGCAGAGGCAGGGGAATCTCTGACTTTAAGGCCAGCCTGGTCTACAGAGTGAGTTCCAGCAGGGCTATACAGAGAAAACCTTGTCTCAAAAAAACAAAAACAATGGCTGGGCGGTGGTGGCACACACCTCTATTCCCAGCACTTGGGAGGTAGAGCCAGGTGAGTCTCTGTAAGTTCCAGGCCAGCCTGGCCTACAGATCAAGACCCAGGACAGGCACCAAAGCTACACAGAGAAACTCTGTCTCAAAAACCAAAACAAAACAAAAAGATGATGATTTATTGATATCTACTGAATATCATAATAACATAGTTCTAGGTTCAACTTTGTTTTAAATTATCATACAAAGTAATTGGTTTAATTATGACATTTTAATACAATATGCCATATTACTTGGCTCATGTTTACTCCTCCACCACCTTCTCTGGTACACACACACACACACACACACACACACACACACACCACCCCTCAAGACTTGTATAATGAGTAATGCTCAGCCTCCAGTTGGCAGAGGATTGAAGAGTGGTTATGTCATAAGGGTGCTCCCTTCATGAATAGGTTAATCCTTTGATGACTTCATAGCTGAATAGTCTATTGGGACAGAGCTGAGTTGGGGGATTGTATCACTGAGGGGTGCTTTTGGAGGCATGGGATCTCCTCAGACCCTTCCTCTCTCCCCTCTGCTTCCACCTTTTCTTCACATGATGCTCACACAAGCCCACAGCAGTGGGGAGAAGGGGCCACGGACTCAAACCTTCCCTCTTTGAAGCTGTTTTACTCGGGCATTTTCTCACAGTGATGAAAGAAGGACTGACACAATAACTTTACTGATAATGATCTATTTCTGATTCATGAAATAACCTCAGACAGCAGATTTTCAAAAATCTAACATACAGGAGTGAGAAAGGAAAAATAAAAGTAAACAGAAAAGAAAGTTAGATGAAAAATATAATCACAGAAATGCGAAATTCAGATGAATGGCTACAATGTAAGTTTGAGAAAATAAATTTGAAAACAACAGAAATATAAGCCGGGTGTAGTGTCATCCACTTGTGTGTGTGTTTTTTTTTTTTTTTTTTTTTTGGCAAGGTTTAACCCTGGATGTACTGGAACTCACTCTGTAGCCCACAAATCCACCTGCCTCTGCCTCCCAAGTGCTGGGGTTAAAGGCGTGTGCCACCATCACTCGGTTCCATTTGTAATCTTAGCACCTGGGAAATAGAGCCAGGAGGGTTAGAAGTTCAAAGTCATCCTCAGCAACATAAAACAGTTTGAGGGCTTGGGCAACATGAGACCTCATCTCAAGAAATGTGGGAGAGGGGGTGGGCAGAGGGAGGAAGGGAGTTTGGGAGGATGGGTTGCAGTAGCCTTAGAGGCCATTGAGGAGGAACCTTTCCCTCATGATGGGTTTTGGACCCCACTTCCCATTTCCCTCTAACACTGGAAAGGTAAAGGTGAGCCTCACCTCTCCTTAAGCCTTCTAGTCAAGACAATGGGATATCTCTGGCCCTGGCTGGAGACATGACATTTTGCTCTGCTCCGAAGATTAGAACATTACATAGTATTGATTCCTTACTTAAGAGTTAATCCAGCTGGGCCTGTCAATTACCTGGCCAGGAGTCCACTCCACAGAAAATCTAATGTACCTGAACACTTGCTAAGGATAGGGGAATAATAATTATCTCTTTTTCTTTCAGTTACTGACCAAAGCCTAGGCATTCTTTCCAAATGATGTTGGCTTTCTCTTTCTCTGAAGCCACGCATCCCTTCTGCCAGGGGGCTACCTCCACCGTAAAAGGTTTAGCTATCTCTTTCTTCTCTAGCTTCCTCTTCTGGGCAGATATTGAAGTTTATAGCTTGCCTGCCTGTTGTTTTTTCTTAAACTCAAATAAAATTGTCCTTGACCTTCCTTCTGAGTCTGTTGATTCTGTTTTAATTAAAGTGTGTGTGTGTGTGTGTGTGTGTGTGTGTGTGTGTGTGTGTGTACTTGGGTATATGGAAGTGTACCACATGCATGCAGGAGCCTGTGGGTATAGGAAGAGGGCATCAGATCCTCTGGAACTTGAGTTGCAGGCAGTTGTGAGCTGACCAGTATGGGTCCTGGGAACCAAACTTAAGTCTTCTGCAAGAGCATTAAGTGTTCTTAACTGATGCGTTTATCTAACTTATTTCTAATATCAATAAAAACTCAGGAGTTAGATATTGGGGGGACCTAATAGATCCAAAGAGTTGTAGAGGAACAACTCTTCATGCTTCCCATATCAAAAAGGCCTTGAATCTCTCCAAGCCCCTCCCTATATCTCCTGTGCCCCCTATCTGGGTCCTCTAAAATCTCTAAGGCTAATTCTGGTCAGCCAATCACTGACTCTGCCCTTTGATTCAAGGTAAACTTTATTGGCAGTCTTGGAGTGTCAGTGAGAACAAATATCCCTCAACACTTAACTGTTGAGCCATCTCTTCAGGCCCAAGGGGATAACATTTTTGTTGGCAACCTCCAGAGACAATATCCATGGATCTTTAAGTCTGTTTAGCTCCCTAGAGAAAAACTTGTAGTATACAGTCTGGTGCATTGGTCTGGGTCCAGGAGAGGAGAGGTGTGGTTTCTCCTCCTGACTACTCTGGAGGAGGCCCCTCTGATTTACTCTACAGAGAATAGTCTTCCTGCCTTTTTTCAGGGTAGGAGGGTGAAATCATTAGGAGGGAGTCTGA
This sequence comes from Peromyscus eremicus, assembly GCF_949786415.1. Lineage (NCBI taxonomy): Eukaryota > Metazoa > Chordata > Mammalia > Rodentia > Cricetidae > Peromyscus > Peromyscus eremicus. The sequence goes on along the minus strand of NC_081429.1, from coordinate 36,484,968 downwards.
GGTCCTAACCGTTCCTTCCATAAGACTTTGCTATGATTTATATATGGTTGACCCATTTTGAAACTTAAATTGAAAATGAATCCCCACTAAAGAGTATTGGCTTGGTGGTAGAGTGTTTGCTTAGGTTGTTTAAAGTCTTTCCATCACACTGTGAGAAAGAAAAACATAATCCCCTTTATGAGCTATTAAGATGTGTGGTCAAAAAAGACAGCCTACAAAATGGGAAAAGACCTTTACCAACCCCACATCTGACAGAGGACTGATCTCCAAAGTATACAAAGAACTCAAGAAACTAGACATCAAAATACTGAACAATCCAATTAAAAAATGGGCTAAAGGCTAAACGGAGAATTCTCAAAAGAAGAATCACAAATGGCTGAAAGACATTTAAAGAAATGCTCAACATCTTTAATCATCAGAGAAAGGCAAATCAAAACGACTCTGAGGTACCACCTTACACCTGTCAGAATGGCTATGATCAAAAACACTAATGACAGTCAATGTTGGAGAGGATGCGGAGCAAAGGGAACACTCCTCCACTGATGGTGGGAATGCAAACTTGTACAACCACTGTGGAAATCAGTATGGTGGTTTCTCAGAAAATTAGGAATTGAACTATCTCAAGACCCAGCCATACCACTCTTGGGCATATACCCAAGGGATGCTCAATCATACCACAAAGAAACATGTTCAACTATGTTCATAGCAGCACTATTTGTAATAGCCAGAACCTGGAAACAACCTAGATGCCTGTCAACCAAAGAATGGATTAAGAAAATGTGGTACATATACACAATGGAGTACTACTCAGCAGAGAAAAATAATGACAGCATGAAATTTGCAGGCAAATGGATGGAACTAGAAAATATCCTGAGTGAGGTAACCCAAACCCAGAAGGACAAACATAGTATGTACTCACTCATAAGTGGATTCTAGATATAAAGCAAAGAACAATCAGACTGCAACCCAAAAAACCAGGGAGGCTATATGGCAGGGGGAACCCTAGGATGACTGTGGCTTAGAATAAGTTTTGTTTTTACTCAAAAATAAATAAATAAATAAACAAAAAACAAATAAGTAAAAAAAAAAAAAAAAAGATGTGTGGTCAAGTGGGACATTTAGGACCTCAATAGGGCTATAATGAATTGTCTCAAGATTGGTCTGTTACAAAAATCAGTATGGCTAAGCCTCTCCTGCATTTCTGACTCTTGCTGTCTTGGAACTCTTTCAGCAAGAAGGTCCTTATTAGATGTTGGTCCTTCACCTTGGACTAGAATTGTGAACCAAAATAAACTCTCTAAAATGCTGTGTATGTGGCACATGCCTGTAATCTCAGCACTCAGGATGCTGAAGCAGGAGGATTACAATATTCAGATCAGCTTGGGATAAATAGCAAGATCCTGTTTCAAAAAAACAACTCCGTTTTTCAGTTGTTAAGGACATTATAGAGCAGGTTTTGGGGAGGTGATGTTGTACAATATAAAGAATAGGTGGGGCCAGGCAGTGGTGCCATACACCTTTAATCCCAGCACTCAGGAGGCAGAGGCAGGCAGATCTCTTTGAGTTCTAGGCCAGCCTAGTCTACAAGAGTGAGTTCTAGGCCAGCCTAGTCCACAAGAGTGAGTTCCAGGACAGCCAGGGCTACACAGAGAAACCCTGTCTCTGAAGAAAAAAAAAAAAAAACAGAATAGGTGCTGAATGTGGTGGTACACACCTTTTATCCCAGCACTTGAGCAACAGGCAAATCTCTGTGAGTTCAAGGCCAGCCTGGTCTACAGATCGAGTTCGAGGACAGCCAGGACTACATAGAGAAACCCTGTCTCAAACAAACAAACAAACAAACAAACAAACAAACAAATCTGGATTCAGCCCAGTGAGTGGTACAGACCTTTAGTCCCAGCACTCAGGAGGCAGAGGCAGGCAGACCTCTGAGTCTGAGGCAGCCTGGTCTACAGAGCAATTTCCAGGACAGCCAGGGCTACACAGAGAAACCCTGTCTCAAAAAGAAAAAAAAAAAATCTGCCTTCAGATTTTCTCTCTTTAAGGAAGTAACCTAATCCCTCTTGGCCTCAGCTGGAGTAGAACCGGGGCCAAGACAATTTGCTGGTCATTCTCGCTTTGACCTTGCTTGCTTCACTAAAGCCTGCTGAGCCGAAATTAGAGACATTGGGCCGTGACTATACTTGCCAACTCTTAGAGGTGCCAATGTCTGATACTCTACTAGGCTGTGGGTCCTATTAACACTGCCTAGTTTAGCAGGTCCAGGTGTGCTCTGCGGCTCTACAAAAGACCTGAGGTAGCGCTGTTCGGTTGACAACTGATATCCCTGAAACAGCCGCGCAAGGTGCAAATTATTGTTCGATTCCTTTATTTAAGAACCCAGGACACTGCATCCAAGCTCTGTGTTGGGGGAACTGCGACTGTCTTGTCCAGCCAGCCTTCTCTCTGAAACTGGGGGGCTTAGGAACAGGCAGTGTTAACGAATGCCCGGAGCTGTGTGGATGATGACTGGTCGGCAGGGAAATAGTCACTAAGATGCTGAGGGCTCAGCTTCTGTTACTGAGGTAAGACCACTACAGCAACTAAAATACGCTAGCCCGGGGCCTGAGGGTCTAGCTCAGTGGCAGAGCGCTTGCTCAGCATGTGTAAGGGCTTAGCTTCCACAGCCAACATTATAGACAACAACAAAGTAAACAAACAAACAAAATCCACAAACCCGAATTAAACCATTGTGATTCTTGCAAAAGAGAGAACCCCAAAGATCGCAATCGCGATCTCTCCCTCTCTCTCTCTCTCTCTCTCTCTCTCTCTCTCTCTCTCTCTCTCTCTCTCTCTCTCAGTTCTCAAAGCATTTAGTCATTCATAGAATGGGAGTGAGGAATGATAGTGTTCATCTTTGCTTTGTCTGCCCACCCCCCAAGGTTCCTCTAACTGGAAGCCTACAATTCTAAAACCACTGATGAGCAGAGTATGAAAAATGAAGAACTATAACTCTTGAAACCATCTGATTATAGTTCTACTTGGAAATAATTATTGAAATTCATTTGTTAAATTAAGAGGTTAGGGATGCATCCCAGTGGTAGAGTATGCTTACCATGTCCAAGGTTCTAGGTTGAATCCTAAATAAATAAACATAAGCATTTACAATCTTGAAGAAAATGCAATGAACAGAATATACATACATATTATGTATATACTGGTATTGGTGGGGCCCAAACCTAAGACCTTACTTACGTTAGACCAGTACTCTACTCCTGGCCCACACTCTTAGCTCTAGTCAATGGAATATTAATATAGCATAATAACATTATATGGGGAGTTAATCTTTCTAGATCTGTGATGGTAGGGTATTCAGTTTCAGAGCTTAGCAACCATTCTTCAGCTACCATCAAAACCACCCAGATGTAGACCGTAAGCCCGTAAGGAATTCTGACTGGGCAAATGCTCATTTTTATTAAGATAAGCTAACCATAGCAGCTGTTATCTAAAAGGGAATTTGGGGTTGCAAAACACACAGACCTCCTAACAAGGATGTTTATTCACTTATATAAGAAGAGTGCAGATTAATGTCCAGGGTTAGTCAACTCTATCAGTGACCCTGGAGTTTTCCTACCTAACTTTCCTACCGTCTTTAGAGTGCTGTCTTGGTTTCTCTGCCTGGTCCTACTCACAGCTTCGTTTGTTGGTTTGTTTAAAAGGCTGTCTGAGTGATGAATGTCACAGGTAATTTCAAAGCAGAAATAAACTTTCATGTAAATGGATAGTATGAGCTGGGTATGATATAATCCTGTAATCCCAGTACTCGGGAGGTTGAGGCCGGTTTTCCACAAGACCAAAGCTAGTCTGGGCTACAAAGTAAGGCTATTTCAAAACAAAACAAAACAAACAAAACAAAACACCAAGCTGAGCATGGTGGTGTTCTTCTTTAACCCCAGCACTTCAGAGGCAGATGCAGGTAGATCTCTGTGAGTTCAAGGCTAGCCTGGTCTACATGGTGAGTTCCAAGTTAGCTCCTGGATTGTATCTCTACAGACAGAGTCTCTAGCAAAACCAAACAACCAAACAAACAAGAAAACAGGGCCAGGTTAAAGCTGTAGGTTCACTACCACTCCAATGTACCACCAAAAAACTGAGTATTGGGAGGTAGAGGCAGGAGGCTCAGGAGTTCAAGGTCATTACTGGCTAGATAGGGCGTTTAAAGTCAGCTGGGTTACAATGAGACCCTGTTTCAAAAGAAAAAAAAAAGACATACACATTTTAACATTTAAATTATTAATGAGGAATACAAAGTTGTCAACATTTTTCTGGAAATAAATCTTTTTGAAATTACTAGGTTATAAAGTAAATTGATTAATATTCAAAACAAGCAGAAGTCCCAGAATGCATTTGGAGTCAACGCCTCTTCCGGGCTACATAGCAGTGACACCTTATCAATTCGTGCAGGGTACACTGCTTTTTATCAGTAGGGAGTTGTCAGTCAAGCACACTGGAACAACATTTACAATGTCAAAGAGCAGCAGATGAACGTAAAGCGGCTTACTGGAAAGGCACTAGTGGCATCTTTTAAAAAGAAAGTGGCTAACACTTTTGTTTTTCTAAAGGTTAATTTTTTTCCACACATGCTCAAGGAGAAAGGTGGTAGTTTAATTGGCTTAGAGATTTTTTTTCTCCAAAAAATTTTAGTTTGCAAACTATTAATGGGGCGGTGGGTGTCTTAATGAGGGTTACTACTGTTGTGATAAAATTACCACCATGACCAAAAGCAACTTGAGGAGGAAAGGGTTTATTTCACTCACAGTTCCATATCATCAAAAACAGTGAGGGCAGGAACTCAAGTAAGGCAAGAACCTGGAGGCAGGAGCAGATGAGGCCATAGAGGGGTACCACTCATCATGGCTCAGGGTTCCTCTGTGTAGCTTTGCGCCTTTCCTGGAACTCGCTTTGTAGACTAGGCTGGCCTCGAACTCACAGAGATTCACCTGCCTCTGCCTCCCTAGTGCTGGGATTAAAGGTGTGCACCACCACTACCCAGCAGCCTGACTTCTTAAAGAAGCCAGGACCACCAGCTCAGGACTGGCCCCACCCACAATGGGCTGGGCCCTCCCTGGGCCCTCCCCATCAATCAATAATTAAGAAAATACCCTACATTTCACATAATGCTAACTTGTGTCAAGTTGACATAAAATTAGCCATCACAGAGAGATGAAAAAAAAACCATAGTATATTGCAACCAGTATCTTTTTAAAAGTGAATAGAATAATAGAATATCAAACATAGAAAAGAAAAGTAAATAGAAATAATATCAAATGTAAGGTCAAGACTTTTTTTTTTTCTTTTGGTTTTTCGAGACAGGGTTTCCCTGTGTAACAGCCCTGGCTGTCCTGGAACTCTATAGACCAGGCTGGCCTGGAATTCACAGAGATCTGCCCAAGTGCTGGGATTGAAGGCATGTGCCACCACCACCCAGCAAACACGGTTTTTATTAATATGGGTAATGGCTAAAGATTTGGAAAATATCTACTCCTCTCCCAACCTCTTTTGAGACAGGGTCTTACTATGTAGCTTCGGTTGGCCCAGAACTCGATCTGTAGACTAGACTGGCCTGGAACTCACAGTGATCATCCTGCCTCTAGATCCATGTGTTGGTATTAAAGGCATGTGCCACCATAAAAACAAACCAAACCAAAATACAACTACTTTAAGACTGGCTCAGGGGCTGGAGAGATGGCTCAGTGGTAAGAGCACTGACTGCTCTTCGAGAGGACCCGGGTTCAATTCCCAGCACCCATATGGCAGCTCACAACTGTCTGTAACTCCAGTCCCAGGGGACCTGAAACCCATGGCAAAACACCAGTGAACATAAAATAAAAAATAAATTAATTAAAAAATATAACATAAAAGACTGGCTCAGGCAAGGCAGTGGTGCATGCCTTTAATCCCAGCACTTGGGAGACAGAGGCAGGTGGATCTTTATGAGTTCGAGGCCAGCCCAGTCTGCAAATTCCAGGACAGCCAGAGCTGTTACACAGAGAAATCCTGTCTCAATCCAACCAACTAACTAACCAACAAACAAAAAACTGACTCTAGCTGGAATTCAATGGTCAGTGTCTACAATCCCAGCTACTCCGGAGGCTGAGGCAGGAGGATCACATATTTGAGACCAGTCTGGGCAACTTAGAGAAGAGGCTTTGTCTCAAAATAAAATAAAAATAAAAAGGGCCAGACAATGCTTGTGCACGCTTTTAGTCCCAGCATTCAAGAGGCAGAAGTCGGAGAATCTCTGAGTTCAAGGCCAGCCTGGTCTACAGTGGGAGTTTCAGGACAGCCAGGGCTACACAAAGAGAAACCCTGTCTCAAAAAATCAAAATACATAAAATAAAAAAGGGGCTGTTGGGTAGTGGTGGTGTACACCTTTAATCCCAGCACTCGGGAGGCAAAGGCAGGTGGATTTCTGTGAGTTCGAGGCCAGCCTGGTCTACAGAGCCAGTTTCAGGGCAGCCAGGGCTACACAGAGAAACCCTGCCTGGAAAACCTAGAAAAAAAAAAAACCAAAATGCAATTGTTCAGTATATGATGACTAACTAAGGTCTTGTCTTTAAGAAAGGAGGTGGGGAGTGGATATTGGACAGACAACCAACAGAGATAGTCACAATAGGAAACTGACAAAGTAATACTCAATCCTGTTGTTCTCCAGATCAAGATCCATAAGCCGAGACAAAAGCCTTACAGGACCCAACATTTGTTTCATTACCTCAGGCTTAGCATGTTCTCACTACCATAAAAGTCACCCTTTACTTCTCTCCATGACACCAATTGTTGTACAAATATCTGCTCTTTCTCAAGTTTTATCTGGCACATGGCCACCTGCATTTTCCAGCTCCCTTGGAGCCAAGCATGACCATGTGAGTAAGTGCTAGCCAATGCAAAGTGTCCAGAAATTACACAAGCTGACTGGGGTCAGGCCCTCAAATGGCAGAGGTATGCCTGTTATTTATTAAGCGGCACAATGTTATTTATTAAGCGGTGCTGTTTACAGTGTGAGAAAAGCCACAAGGCACAACAAAACCCACAACAAGAGTTTATTAAGGGAAGGGAACAGAAAGGGTGTGCGTAGGCCTATGGAATGACTGTGCAGGAAGAGAAGGAAGGAATAGATGGAACCCACTTTTATAGGTCCCCCCCCCACATGCGCATATGGGCTTATGTAGCTATGGCCACACAGCCCATGGATTACATAGGATGTAAGGCCCTAGGCTGACTAAGCATCGTTGCCTGGCTCCTGGACAGCGCATGTGTGGTCATACAGCTGGGGGAGTGGCTAGGAATTCTAACAATGCCTTCCTTTTCTTTTCCCATAATCTGTGGCCTGAAATAAGGACTCAATTGGAAACACATGGATGGAGGCAGCACCTTAGACAGAGCAACAAATTAGGAGGACCTGGGGCTTCTGAATATCACACCAGTTGAGCATTCTCATACAAGCAAGAAATTAAACTTATGTATGCTGCTGTTGGAGTATGCTGTAGCTGCTTAACCCATTTCCCCTATGTCTCCCCCCACCACCCCCAGACAGGATTTCTCTGTATAACAGCCTTGGTTGTCCTGGAACTTGGCTGGCCTCAAATTCACAGAGATCCATCTGCCTCCCAAGTGCTGGGATTAAAGGTGTGTGTCACCACACCTGGCTTTATGTCTTTTTTTGTTTCTTTGTTTAATTACAATTTTTTACATTTGTTTCATACGTGTTGTGTATGCACACGTCCTACAACACACATATGGAGGTCAGAGACACCTTTACAGGGTCTGTTCTCTCTTTCCAATAGGTAAGTCCTGAAGAGTGAAATCAGGCATCAGGCTTGGCAGCAAGTGGCTTTGCTAACCGACCCAACACACTGGCCCGTGTTATCTATCTTCTACTCTATTAGCTACAAATGGTAGGAGTCAGAGGAGATCTTAAAGTGTATAGAGCTTTGTAGTTCTGAGGGTTGAAACTAGGTTCCTGTACACACTAGGCAAGCACTCCCTTCCCATGAAGTGGTATCTCCAGCCTCTTTTTACTTTTCTGAGGCAATGCCTCACTAAATAACCCAAGCTACCCTTGAACTTGTGTAAGCAGCTGGGCTTACATTCCTGTGATGACAGGTCCTGTGGTACTTGGCCTTTACACCATGCACACAGTTTTATGCTTTTTTTTTTTTTTTTTTTTTGATACAGGGTTTCTCTGTCTAGTTCTGGCTATCCTGGAACTCACTCTGTAGACCAGGCTGGCCTTGAATTCAGAGATCCAATTGCCTATGCTTTCCGAGTACTAGGATTAAGGATGTGTGTCACCACCACCTGGTGGTATTAGGAGGCTGAGGATTTTTTGTTTTGTTTTGTTTTGTTTTTTCAAGACAGGATTTCTCTGTGTAGCTTTGGTGCCTGGCCTGGATCTCGCTCTGTAGACCAGGCTGGCCTCGAACTCACAGAAATCCGCCTGGCTCTGCCTCCCGAGTGCTGGGATTAAACAGTGCCACTGTTGCCTGGTGAGGCTGAGGATTTTAACAGAGAGTCAGAGAAAAATAATTCTTGCCAGTGAGATGTATTGTTTACATTCAACTAAACCACATTTTGTTTTTATCATTTTTTCCTTTCCCCATTTGTAGGGGTGTGTGTGCATGGCACACACATATTGATATATAAATGTTTCCATGTGTGGTCACATGTGTGGGTGGGTGTGGACATGTATTTGTGTGCACATGGAGGTCTGAGGCTGATGCCAGGAATCAATTTTTTTGTGTGTGCCAAATGCCATTTGTTGAAGGAAGGAGGAGGTCTTAAATACAGGCTAACAGCACAATGGGAGAACCCCGAAGGGCAGAAGTTCGCTACTGATGTTTTACAATCTTGCATCTAAGCTGTTAATGCCCATTATGCAGGATACACAGACAAGGAACTTCCCTTAAGCATTCATGAGGGTGGAACCTGGCAGGGAATTAGCATAGGGAGGATATCAAGGTCACGGTCAGCAAGCAAGGCAACGGTTACCCAAAATGGGGGCCAGGGCCCCACAGGTCCCCCTTTTACTAAAAAATGAGCTTCTGACTTAGATTGTGTGGGATGTCAGCAGGTCACCTTACCCATGGAGACACCTGCCCAGGCCACACAGGTGCTCTGTCTTAGGTTGGTGAGCGCCCCCCAGGCATTACCCATCTCTGAATACTCATTATCATACAGGCTCAATCATGTGTGAGCTGCAGAGTTAACTGCTGCCAAAGATCTCAAAGTGTACTTTAAAACAGGTTCTTGCTGTGTACCCCCAAACCTTTCAAGTGGTAGAATTATAGGCATCACCACTACAGTTTGGTTTGTTTTTGAAAGTATAAAAAATGGTTAAATAGGGGCTGGAGAGATGGCTCAGAGGTTAAGAGCACTGACTGCTCTCCCAGAGGTCCCGAGTTCAATTCCCAGGAACCACATAGTGGCTCACAACCATCTATAATGAGATCTGGTACCCTTTTCTGGTGTGCAGACATACATACAAACAGAATACTGTATACATAATTATTAAATAAATCTTTAAAAAATGGTTAAATATATTTCTTCAAATAAAGCTCTCCTATAAAGCAAAACAAAAAAAAAAGTAAATACTAGAAATGTCAAGTTTAGTCTAACAGAACTGATGCTGGATTTCACAGACGGAGAAGTCTAGAGATTTGCAAATGTGAGCTTTTTAGTAATTGCCCTTTCTAAAGGTTTATGCCAAAGCTGAATGCCCTCATCAGAAGGTCCTTAGATGTACATCTGAATAGAGTCTCCTCTCCGGCAAGTTTGTATCTTGACTTCATTATTACCACCAGAGATTTTTCACAAAGCTTTAAACAACTGCTCCAACTCTATCTGTAGTCATTGTAAAGGAAAGCATCCTTTCCATGAACAAAAAGTACCTTTTACAAAACAAAAGGCAGTGAAAAAGGCGTGGTGGCTCCCACCTTCCCACTGTGAGGGAGGCTGAGGCAGGAGACTCTCAGAAAGGTCAAGTCCAGCCGGGGCTAGCCCATGAGAAACTGTCCTAAGCAAAACCGGAAAGTTGAGGACAAAGAAATGGCTCAGTGGTTACAAGTGTTCACTGCTCTTCTGGAGGACCCAGAAAATTCTGTTCCCAGCACCCAAACTGAGTGACTCACGACCACCTCTAACTCTTAACTCCAGGGCATGGATCCAACAAATTCTTCTGGCCTCCAAAGACACCTGCACACACAGGAGATACACTCACACATACAAATATAAATAAAAAGAAGAGAAAACGCCTGGAGAGAAAAACAGGGGTAGGGTGGATGGCGTGCATGAGATGGCTCAGTGGGGCCTGGAGAGATGGCTCAGCCGTTAAGAGCACTGGCTGCTCTTCCAGAGGACCTGAGTTCAATTCCCAGCAACCACATGGTGGCTCACAACCATCTGTAATGAGATCTGGCGCCCTCTCCTGGCCTGCAGGCATACATGCAGGCAGAACATTGTATACATAATAAATAAATCTTTAAGAGAGAGAGAGAGAGAGAGAGAGAGAGAGAGAGAGAGAGAGAGAGAGAGAGAGAGAAAGAGAGGTGAAATCAATAAAACAATAGCAGTTAGCCATAGCTTTGCTGGGGGTTGGAGACTCAGAGAGGAGTCAGATGACTTAAATCCTTGGTGTGAGT